>NW_008355253.1:1146911-1153100 GCF_000622305.1 Nannospalax galili | reverse complement strand
ATAAAATGAAAGATATTTATTGGGGGCGTGATCAACATCAACGTCTTAGCGTAGTCTGTCTGGACTGTGTTTAGCCAGGTTCTTGGTGTCTTGTTCAAAGAACTGAGGAAGTGCATACAAAAAGCAAATGATGTCTGATTTAGAAAGTCCTTGCTTATAGATATATCTTATACAGTACTTCCTATGTTTCAGGCTTCATATTGACGTCTTTGATTCATTTGGAATTAACATTTTTGCAGTGTGATAGATGAGGAACTAATTTCATTCTTCTAAACATGGAGAACCAATTTTAACAGCACCATTTGTTAAAGATGCTATCTATTCTCCAGTACATGTTCTTGGCACCTTTGGCAAATATTAGGTAGCTGAAATTGTGTGCACTCATGGTTGGGTCTTCTATTTTGCCCCACTGAAATACAAATCTGTTTTGGTGCCATTACCATGCTGCCTTTATAATTATAGCTCTGTAATATAGATTGAGATCTCATATGGTAATTCCTGTGGCATTGCAGTTTGTGCTCAGGATTGCTTTGGTCCTTTGTGTTACCACGTGAATTTTAGAAAGTATTTTTCTATTCCTATGAAAAATATCCTGAGAATTTAAGTGTAATCCTAATTTTAAAATTCCTTTGGGTAGGATTGACATTTTCACTCTATTAATCCTACTAATCCATGAGGCTAGGAGGTGTTTTAATCCCTGTGTCTCCCCAATCTTTTCCCTCAAAAGATTTAATATGTTAATTGAATAGGTCTTTAATGTCTTTGATTAGGTTCATAACTACAGATTTTATTATGTTTGAGGCTATTGTGAATGGAAGTGTTTCCACGAACTCTTTCTATAATTGATTTTTATTGGTAAGGCTACGAATTTTTGTAAACTCATTTTGTAAGATGAACAAAAGTTCCCCAAAAGCCTTCAAATTGGATTTTCTTTGGCAAGGCTGATCAACTGATCAGAACTTCAATGATTGTGGAGTATTTGGAATGTTGCAGGTCCAGAGCCTAATTACCATTAGATAATCAGCCTAAATTGGTAATTTGGCCATCTTTAGCCCTCCAAGTAGTCACTCCTTGCCTACCTTGTTTCTGACCTAACATCTTGTGACTACAAATAAAAACCTTTGGAATGTATTATCTTAGAACACCACCAGGTCCCACCAACCAAAAGGCTAATAATGTCAACAGATAACATCTGAGGCCTATAGTAGAAACCCTAATCCCTCAGTTTTCCATGACTTGCATGCTGAATGTATATATCAATGAATGTATACATCAATGTATTTGAAAAATAATGTCTTGATTTATGACTTTTCTTTGTTCTGTTACTATAAACATGTAAGCCACCTGTTACCACACTGGAACACAGTATTTGGGGAAACCTAAATCTGTGTTCTTAAGCTATGGTCACTCATATTTGGCTCCAGAATAAACCATCTCTTCTATTCCTTTGGGGTGAGAGCTGTTTATTTTGTTGATAGTTCTTGGTGCCAGAATGTGGGGCCCCAAACAATGATCTATGTTTTTACTGAAGGAGTCAACTGGATTGGTGCCATGCACCAGCCAGTATTCCCTTATAGCCTGCCATCTGGCATTGTCTCCTTGAGTGGAAATTGGTGAGTTCTTTCTTAGGGTCTGGACCTGCCAGTATTGGTTGATGGTCTGCTTATAGGTTTATTCTGAACTGAGGTTTTCAGGATTCTATTTGCTTAAATGTTTGTTAGTTTAGTTGCTTACTTTCAGAGTGTTTGCTTTAAAGTTTGTTTGTTTTTTATCTTCAGAAGGATTTTTTTTCTGATTGCTTTGGTTTCTTTTCAGTATTGTTGACTCCTAAACCCTTGAAGGCATTTTGATTTCTGTTGGTGGTCTGTTGTGGTTTTGTTTGTTTTTGATATGTTTGGATTTAGTCTCCAGATACTCCTCCAATACCTAAATTTCCATTTTTTTCCTTTGATTTCTCATGTTTATGGATTGCAACCCTGCTGCATTTAACCTTGGAATATTATGACCACCTCATCCTAAAGGTCCTGAAGACAAGAGGCTCTGTTCCCTCCACCTTTAAAGAGTGGAGGCATCAGGGGAATTCCCCATGAAGTGTAATGGCCTCATAAAGAAATCTGATAAAACATACTCCTTTCTTGGGTCAGAAGGAACTTTGTAAACTCATCCAGGAAGAAACATAAAGGTTGATCACCCAGTGTCTTGAGCTCCCTCATGTTTCCTTAAAAAATGCAGAATAATCCAGACCCACCTAGCATAGGAAGGCTTGTAATTTTTCAGGAGAAAAAAAAATTAAAATTAAAAAAGAAATAAAATTGGAAACAAGTTTTCCAGAAAGGAGGAAGTGTTTGAAGATAAATCACCATCTGGAACTCCAATTGGTTTTATGTATGATAATTATGAACTTTTGACTTGCAAGTATTTGTAAAAATGGGGAGATCTAATGAAAAATCACTTGGCTTTACGGTTTACTCAACGAGGAACTTTTGATGGTCCAAATTTGGTATTTTGCATGCAAAATTTGAAGTACTAGGCAATTGAACAAAAGATAATGAATGGGAAGTCTACTCTAACTGGAATTTAGAAGCATCTAAGAGAAGAAATGACAAAATTTCTAACTTGCAGAAAAGAATAATAAGAGAATTTTAGAAACAGTATCAGAATTAAAGAAAGTTACTGAAGGATAGGAACTTAATAAAAGAAATCTAGAGACTGTGTCAAAACTAAAGATAAATAATGAAGAACTTAACTCTTCTCAACCCTCTGCTCCTATCTATCCTCTACCTTTGCTTCCTCTATCAGAAGATCTTTAACCTTCTCATCTTTTATCACCCTGCTCTCCTACTCTTCTCCCTGGTGATGGAAAGATATTGCTTAGCATTTCTAGAGGAGATAGTAGTAACAGTTCCCTAAAGGACATTAGCAAATCTCTAGAGGAACACAATTCTATACCAAAATAAAAATTATTATGGCCCCTTTTAAGATAAAACTCAGGAAGAGGGTTCTCAGATACTATTTATACTCTCTGGACAAAAAGTTAATTAAATCTTTGATTATGGCATTTCCTGGCCCATGTCAGTACCCTCTAGGATTTGCTATAAATTTCAGATTACCCTATTATCATATGAACCATGGTTTTCTTATTTATACCACTTAATTCAATTTTGGGCTTCAGAAGGGAAAGCAGAAGAATGGTTTTACTTGACAGAATGAAGAAACCCACTTGAGGACTTTAGTAAAACAGATACTAATGGTAAAAATGCTTGTCATTCATTAGAAAACAACCTCTGTGCTGTGATACCAAAATTATTCCCACAGATTACAGACTGGGCTAAAATAAAGCAACATAAGTTAAGGCAAGGAGAAAACTATATGTGACTTCTATATCAGATTTGCCAAAACATTCAAACAGCATTCAGGAATTCCTCCTGAGAAATTTGAGGATCATAAGAGTGATGCCTTACTGAATTCTGCATTTGTGGAAGGACTAGAAGAGGAGCTGGCCACTTTAGTCAAATGAAATAATGCAACCTAGGCCTTGGATCCCAAGATGCCCTTGTTACCTTAGCAGACCAACTTTCAGGAATTATTATAAAAAAGGAAAAGGGCATATCTACCAAAATTGTGAGCTTACAATTAAAACAGTTAAGCTCCCAGGCAAAGATACCTACAAATTCCTTCTGTCTCGATTAAAAAAAAAAAAAAAAAAAAACAAGGTAATTTGCAACTGCTGCAAAAGACCTGGCCATTTTAAAAGACATTGCAAGAAAGTGAAATGGGTGCTCTCCCAAAAGGGCAACAGGCCTCTCAAAGAGACCTTGAAAGAAAAACCAATGTTGAATAGGGCTTCTCTGAGAGAAAGCAGAGAATTTTTGCCTGACTACCTATCTTAGGAGAAATACAGATAATAACAGAAGGGAAACAAAGGCCTTGATAGATACTGTAGGTTACTCTGTTTTAAATCTCCTACATTTAAAAACCCTATCCCTCAGAGAATTAGAATCCAAATGGTAGGTGTTTCTAACCTGCTTATTACTGCCTTTAAGACAAACCCTATAAAATTTCCATTAGGAGAAACCATGGGCTATTACACTTTTCTTTTGGTGAATTGTGCCCCTAAGCATTTGTTAGGATGTGAATTTTCAAAAGCACAAGATGCTCATATCTTCTTCTCCCAAAAGGGAGAGATGATCCTGAACTCAGGAGACACTGAAAATTTCCAGTCCCCTATTTTCTCAATGCCATTTATAGAGTCAGAAAAGACCCCACAGGAGTTAACTGATAACTTCCTTTCTCAAGCACCAGAGGAATTCTGAAAAAAATTCTCAATAGAAATAGGACAAATAAGATCTGCTGTCCCAACTGAAATGACAATAGATAAATGAAATCCCTGCCAAATATAAAGCAATAACCTTTGAGACAGGGAGCCTTAATAGGAATCAAACCCATCACAGACTATCAAGTAAAAGCACTTATAATCCCTTGAAACAGCCCTTGCAAAACTCCAAAATTACTTATAAAGAAGACACATGGGAGAGGATGGAGATTAGTCCAAGACCGCTAAGCCATAAATAAGATAACCCTCATCATCCAGTAGTACCTAATCCGCATAACTTTTTATCTAACCTTCCTCTAAAAGCCGCCTGTTTTTCAATAATCTTTGTAGTGCCTCTTTAGCATCCTCATTGCAGCAGATAGCAAATTTCTCTTTGCTTTCACATGAAAGGAACATCAGTACATGTGGATTGTGATGCCTCAGTGATATACTGAAAGTCTCGCGTATTTTCCTCAAATTCTTCAATCTGATTTACAAGACTTAGTTTTTATATGAATCTACTCTGATTCAGTATGTGGATGATCTTCTCTTATGCTCTTCATCATATGATGCCTATCTTAAAAACATCATCTCCTTTTTACAGCAACTAGCTAAGAAGGGTGTAATAGTTTGAATGACAATGTCTCCCATAGGCTTCAAGTATTCAAACATTTTGGTCCCAGTTGGTGCTGGTGTTTTGGGAGGTCTTGGAGGATAGGCCATGTTGGAGGAAGCATGTCACCGGCGGCAGACTTAGAAAGTTCTTAAGTCTTACCACGTCTCCAGTTGTGTTCTGTTTCCAGTGCCTGCAAGATGTTAGAACATAGCTTCTGCTCCACCTCTGCCATCATGCCTCCTTGACATGATGTATTCTTGCACCTTTGGAACTGTGAGCTAAATAAAATCTTCCTTTCTTTCATAAGTTTCCTTGGTCATGGTGTTTCTCTCACAGAAAAAGAAAAGTGACTAATGCAGTAATTGGTACCAGAGAGCAGGCTGTTGGCTGTCAAGAACATGACCATGTGAGGTTTGGGAACAATGTAGATGACACTGGAAGTGTGGGCTAGAAAAAGTAGTTGATTTCTTTAAGCAGAGCTTAACAGGCCATTCTAATAGGAGCTTGGAAGAAAGTAGTGCTAAGAACAGTGTAGTTCCAGAAGGAAATAAGGACTTAAGCACTAATTGGGATATTTTGGCAAAGAGTCTGACTGAAGTCTTCCCACAGCTGAAAAGTTTGCCTGTGGTGTATTAGTCAGGGAGCCTTAATATTAGTCAGGGTTCTCTAAAGAAACAGCCGGTAGCTTAGCTCACAGGATAGAGTCCAAGTAGTCCAACAATGGCTGCACCACATTGGAGAGGCTGAGAATCCATAGTCGCTCAGTCCACAAGGTGGATGTCTCAATAGTCCCCATCTGGCACTGAAGGTCTGACAAATTCCAAAAGATCAGCTAGTCCTCAGTCTACAGCAGCAAGACGAACTCACCAGTGAGAGAGAAGGCAAGCAGCACAAAGCCTGGCATTCTTCTCAGCCTTGGCCTTTTATACCGGCTGACATCAGAAGGTAACACCCACATTTAGGGTGTGTCCTTCGGCTTTAGATGATCCAATCAAGAAGATCTCTTTCATTTCAGTTAATCCCAGATCTAATCAAGTTGAAACCCAGGATTAGCCATCACAAGTCCACCCCTTGTCAACTTGACACGCAATAGTATCTCTGTATGTCATGCTTAATTTTGAAATGAAAACAATGTTGAGGTCATAATTTCACCTAACATGATATAACTATCCCATAGTACAATGACCAATGCATTATATATCTTAGAGTAGGTGATAAGGTCTTCGAGGAATGCTTAGTCCTTTAGTGTCTCATAACCCAA
>NW_008355253.1:1141995-1146556 GCF_000622305.1 Nannospalax galili | reverse complement strand
ATTGACCTTAATCACAGGACATGGTAACACCAAAAGTCGTCCTAAGGAATCTCCTGCCTTCCAGATATAATCTTCATTACCTCCATTGTAGAGAACCAGTCCAATTTCCCCCTGGTAGTCTGGGTCATCACACCTCCTAATACTGTTGTTATTCCTTTCTTAGCCTGCTGACTTAAGGGTATCAGAAGCCCAAAGTGTCCAAGGGGAAGTCTTAGCTTCCAGTTCAGTGGAATGTTTGTTGTCTCTCCTGGCAGAAGCATTCCTTCCTCTGGAACCAAAACATCCAAGCCAGTAGAGTGCAAAGTCGAGGGTACAGGAAGCAAAAATGTTCCTAGAGGGTCACCAGAGGTGATAGTGAGTGGAATCATTCCCACTTCCAACCCTTGATTCCTGGACCCGTGAATCTTGGCTATAGGAGAAACTGTACCATGTATTGGATGCTGATTCAAAGCATACACTGCCTTCTGCAAGACCCCGCCCCAGCCCTCCAGGCTATTGCCACCTAACTGGTGCTGTAACAGTGTCTTTAAGAGGCCATTACATTGTTCTATCAAGCCAGCTGCTTCAGGATGGTGGGGAACATGGTAGGACCAGTGGATTCCATGACCATGGGCCCATTGTCGCACTTCTTAGGCTGTAAAGTGAGTTCCTAGTCAGAAGCAATGCTGTGAAGAACACCATGATGGTGTATAAGGCATTCTATAAGTCCCTGTATAGTAGTTTGGGCAGAAGCATTACATGCAGGAAAGGCAAATTCACAACCAGAATAAGTGTCTACTCCTGTAAGGACAAAACACTGTCCCCTCCAAGATGGAAGTGGCCCAATGTAGTCAACCTGCCACCAGATTGCAGGCTGGTCACCACAGGGAACAGTGCCATATCAGGGACTCAGTGTTGGTCTCTGTTATTGGCAGATCTGGCACTCAGCAGCAGCTGTAGCCAGGTCAGCTTTTGTGAGTGGAAGTCCATGCTGTTGAGCCCATGCATAACTTCCATCTCTACCACCATGGCCATTTTGTTCACGGGCCCATCCATCTCTGCCACCATGGCCACTTTGTTCTTGGGCCCATTGAGCAATGACAGTGATAGCTGAAGAAAGAGGCTAACAATCCACAGAGTGGGTCATCAGATCTACTTGATTATTGAGCTCATCTTCTGCTGAAGCCACTTTTTGATGAGCATTTACATGAGACACAAGTATGTTCACATCTTTTGCCCATTTGGGGAGATCTATCCATATACTTCTTCCCCAAATGTCTTTCTCGCCAATTTTCCAATCATGCTCCTTCCAAGTCCCTGACCATCCAGCCAAACCATTGGCTACAGCCCATGAATCAGTATATAATCGCACTTCTGGCCATTTCTCCTTCCAAGCAAAATGCACGATAATGTGCACTGCCTGAAGTTCTCCCCACTGTGAATACTTTTCTTCCCCAGTGTCCTTCAGGGTTGTTCCAGAAATTGGCTGTAATGCCGCAGCTGTCCACTTCTGAGTAGTGCCTGCATAGTGTGCAGAACTATCTGAAAACCAAGCCCTAGTCTTCTCTTCCTCAGTCAACCAATCATAGGGCACACCCCATGAAGCCATAGGTGCATGCTTGAGAACAGGAGGCATTGTAACAGGAGTAGGAACCATAGGCATTTGGGCAACTTCTTCATGTAACTTGATTGTGCCCTCCAGGACTGCTCAAGCCTGATCACGTATATATCACTTCCATTTTATAATAGATTGTTGATGTGCATGGCCTACTTTATGGCTTGGGGGGTCAGATAACACAAGCTCATAATGGGCAGCTCCGTTCTCATGGTGACTTGGTGGCCCATTGTCAAACGTTCAGTTTCCACTAAGGCCCAATAGCAGGCTAAGAGCTGTCTCTCAAAGGGAGAATAGTTGCCTGCGGATGAAGGCAAAGCCTTGCTCCAAAAATATCAATGGCTTCTGCTGTGATTCCCCTATGGGGGCCTGCCAGAGACTCCAAGCACTATCTCTGTCTGACACTGATTCAGGTCTGCTTGATCATATGGCCCAAGGGGCAGAGCATCTTCTACAGCAGCCTGGACCTGTTGAAGGGCCCTTTCCTGTTCTAGGCCCCACTCAAAGGTAGCTGACTTCTGAGTCACTTGATATATGGGTAGTAGTAACACACCCAGATGAAGAATGTGCTGCTTCCAGAATCCAAACAGGCCCACCAAGCGTTGTGCTTCTTTCTTGGTGGAGGGAGGGGCCAAATGCAGCAACTTATTCTTCACCTTAGAAGGAATGTCTCTGCATGCTCCACACCACTGAACTCCTAGAAATTTCACTGAGGTAGAAGGCCCTTAAATTTTGGTTGGATATATTTCCCATCCTCTCATGCACATATGCTTAACCAACAAGTCCAGAATGTCTACTACCTCCTGCTCACTGGATCCAATCCGCATAACATCATCAATATAGTAGACCAATGTGATATTTTGTGGAAGAGTCAGGCAATCAAGATCCCTTTGAACCAAGTTATGGCAAAATGCTGGAGAGTTAATATAGCTTGAGGTAGGACAGTAAAAGTATACTGGTGGCCTTGCCAGCTGAAAGCAAATTGCTTCTGGTGGGCCTTATGAACTGGTATCAAGAAGAAAGCATTTGCCAAATCAATAGCTGCATACCAGGCACCAGGAGATGTATTAATCTACTCAAGTAAGGAAACCACATCTGGTACAGCAGCTGCAATTGAAGTCACTATTTGATTAAGTTTTCAATAGTCAACTGTCATTCTCCATGACCAATCTGTCTTCTGCACAGGCCAAATAGGAGAGTTAAAGGGAGATGTGGTGGGAATCACCACTCCTGCATCTTTATTATCCTTTTTGGTAGCACTGATTTCTGCAGTCCCTCCAGGGATGTGATATTGTTTTTGGTTCACTATTTTCCCTGGCAGAGGCAATTCCAGTGGTTTCCATTTGGCCTTTCCAACCATAATAGCCCTCACTCCACAGGACAGGGAACCAATGTGGGGATTGTGCCAATTCCTTAGTATATCTATCCCAATTATAAATTCTGGTACTGGGAAAATAACCACAGGATGAGTTCGTGGACCCATTGGACCCACTGTCAGTCGGACTTCAGCCAATACTCCATTTATGACCTGACCTCCATAAGCCCCTGCTTTAACTGGAGGGCCACAATGCTTTTTAGTATCTCCCAGAATCAGTGTCAACTCAGAACCAGTATCCAATAGGCTGCTGAATGTTGATTATTTCCTTTCCCCCAATGTACAGTTACTCTAGTAAAAGGAAGCAGGCCCCTCTGGGAAAGGATGGGTGAGAGGTGAACAGCATAACTCTTTGGTACTGTGACAAAGTCCTTCGTAAAGGGCACCCAGCCTTCCCTTCATTCAAGGGGTTCTGGGTCTGTAAACTGTCTCAAATTGGAAATTGGTTGACTGAGCAAGATTCTCTATTGCTACAATCCAATACTGACTCCCTGTCATTCGTCCTAGAGCTTTCCTGCTTATACAGATCAAATAAAAACTTAGTAGGTTTCTTATGCATGTTGTCCCTGGAAACACCATGATTGATTAGCCAGTACCACATTCGAGTGATACCATTGTAGGTATTGTTTTGCCTTTGCCGCCCATTACGATAAGTATGTTCACCTTGTCTTTGGTATTTCAAGGTCCTGTTACACTTATTATATTTACATTTAATTTATGCACGTGAGCAGCAGGATCTCCAACTGTAAGATTCGGCACAAGGAAAAGAGAAAAACAAAGCTCTTCAAACATTCTGGTGTCTCTCTCAGTACTTTCCATCTTCTAAAATCAGTAAAAGGCATGTCCTCTGGGCCATCCCATTGTGAAGGATTTGGTGTTGCACTGCGAATCCTCTCAAGTACACCAATTTGCTTAAGCCTTAAAATCCCTTCATCAACACTAAGCCAAAGGATATCAAGTATCTCCAGCTCTCTGTCAGTAGGCCATCTTTTGATAAATACCTCAGCCAACCAATCAAATAAAATTTTAACACCCTTTTAAACTGCCCGAGCTTCCATATTAAACTTAGAATCTCCAGTCAGGGGGCCCATGTCAATAAACTCAACTGATCAAATTTTATGTTCCTTTGACCATTATCCCTCACCCTTAAAATCCATTCCCCGACATATTCACTAGATTTCGGCTTGAAAGAATTAGCAAATTCACTAAGTTCTTTAGTGGTGTAACGTACCTCCTCATGGACCACACTTTCTATCTCTCCTCTAGGGGCCTGCTTAGCTTTGAGTCTGGTTATAAGTCTAGAGGCGACAAAAACTGGCCCTGAGGGACATTAGCTTCCTCTTGCTGAATGGAATTAGCTTCCTCAATGGGATTAATTGCCTCAGGCAAGGGTGGGGAGGGTGGGTCTGCTGAGGGTGGGGCAATTAGTTCATCATGTGAATCAAATTCCTCAGCATCTGAGGATTCTAAATCCTCAGCCTCCTCAGGGTTCTCCCACACATCTCCATCCCACGTGTCAGGATTCCAATCTTTTCCTACCAATGCCCTCATCTTTACTGCTGAATGTTAGGGTCCGTGATAATTAAATTTAC
>NW_008355253.1:1134485-1138582 GCF_000622305.1 Nannospalax galili | reverse complement strand
CAGCATATGGTCCCTTCCATCTGGGTTTGAGAGTTTTTACTTTGGTTCTTTTGACCCAGACCATGTCCCCTGGGACTACACCATGCTCCACAATTGGGGTTCTTTCCCCTTCATAGTATGCTTTAATTAGGGGCCAAATTTTTTGCTGTACTTTGGCAAGGGATTGCAACACATTTAAATAGTCAGAGGCTGACTTCTCTTCCCCTGGGGGCTGTGCTCGCTGGGTTATTGGCAGAGGGGCCCCATACATTATTTCAAAGGGAGTTAGACCATGCGCATAGGGGGAGTTTCAAACCGCTGCTTTGCAGGATCCATGTCTGGAGTACTGGTTGGTGGGGGTTGATGTTCCGAGCTCCCGTTGACACTACTATTCTCTGGAGAGCCCATAATAGTGAGCTTATCAGCAGGAATCCTTTCATGTCTGGCTCAGCTGTAGTTTCAAGGGATTAGCAGGATTTGGCCACACCTCCCACTTCTTCACACAGGATTCTGGGTCCTCGAGAGGCAGGGCCTTCCGAATGTGGGTATGGTGGACCCAGGGAGCAATACCATCAACCTTTAGGTCAGTGGGGGTGGTAGACAATACAACATAAGGTCCCTTCCATCTGGGTTCAAGAGTTTTTACTTTGTGTCTTTTTACCCAGACCATATCCCCTGGGACTATGCCATGCCCCACAATTGGGGTTCTTTCCCCTTCATAGTATGCTTTGATTAGGGGCCAAATTTCCTGCTGTACTTTGGCAAGGGATTGCAACACATTTAAATAGTCGGGGGCTGACTTCTCTTCCCCCGGGGGCTGCGCTCACCGGGTTATTGGTGGAGGGGCCCCATACATTATTTCAAAGGGAGTTAGACCATGCACATAGGGGGAGTTTCGAACCCAGAAAATGGCTAAGGGGAGGAGAGTCACCCAGTCACAGCCAGTCTCAATTACCAATTTAGAAAGGGTCTCCTTTAATGTCCGGTTTATTCTTTCTACCTGCCCCGAGCTCTGTGGGTTGTAAGCACAATGCAATTTCCAATCTGTCCCAAGAGCCCGGGCTAGTCCTTGTAGGAATTTACTAACGAAAGCCGGGCTGTTATAGGAATCTATAGCCTCAGGGACCCCATATCTGGGGACTATCTCCTCTATTAATTTCTTTGCTACCATCTGACGAGTTTCATGCTTGGTTGGAAAGGCCTCCACCCATCCTGAAAAAGTATCCACGATGACTAGCAAATATTTGCACCCATACTTTCCTGGCTTTACCTCCGTAAAATCTATCTTCCAACTTCTTCTTGGGGCCCTCCCCCTCTCCTGGATACCTGTCGGGTGGAGCCCCTTTGGGGCTGGTCTTAGCATTGCACAACTCTCGCATCCCCACATGATCTGACATGCGGCCTCGTTCTGGTGTGGAAATACCAACTGTGCATTCTGTAAAAGACTGAGCAACTTCTTCCAACCTAGATGGGTGCATCTGTGTAGGTTAGTGAGCATGTATTTCCCTAGTACTTCTGGTAAGATGAGTCTACCTTCCCAGTCCCTACTCCAATCTCCCTCCCCAGGCTTTTCTCCCGGAGCTTGTTTTCTTATCCACTCAAGGTCCCGTGGGGAATAGTCAGGTCTGGGGGGTAAGGTGGGTAGTTCAGGTATGGGTACCTCTAGAGCTGCCAGCACAATGGGGTCTAAGAGAGCTACCCTCCTGGCCTCTGCATCAGCAAAGTTGTTACCAATAGCCTCAGGAGTCTTTCTGGACTGGTGCCCAGGCACATGTATAACTGCCACCGCCCTAGGCCTTTCCACAGCTGCTAATAGTCTTTGAACTTCCTGCAAGTTCTTCAGCTCCTTTCCTTCTGCGGACCGGAATCCTCTTTCCTGGTAGATGGCGCCATGAACATGCACAATGCCAAAAGCATACCTGCTATTGGTATAGATGTTAGCTTGCCTGCCTTCTGGCCTTTCCATTGCCTCTGCAAGAGCAATAAGTTCCACCTTCTGGGCTGAGGTGCCAGGGGGCAGGGCTGCACTCCAAATAACTTCCCCCTTGTGTGTCACTACTGCTGCTCTGGCTTGTCTAACCCCATCACGCATGAAGCTGCTTCCAAGTGTATACCAGTCTAATTCACTATCTGGCAGTCGTGTGTCTCTCAGATCTGCCCGTACCTGGATGATTTCAGAGAGAATGTCTCTACAGTCATGGATTGAGGTTGACAGGTCTGGGTTTGGCAGGCGAGTGGCAGGATTCAGGGTCACTGGGGCCGAGAAGGTGATTCGAGGCGAGTCCAGCAGGATCCCTTGGTAGTCGGTGAGCCTGGCATTTGTCATCCATTTCCCTGGAGGGTGCCTGAGAATTCCCTCCACAGCATGCGGTGCTGTCACTCTTAAGTCTTGTCCAAAGGTCAGCTTGTCAGCTCCCTTTACTAGTAGGGCGATGGCTGCCAGGATGCGCAGGAAAGATGGCCATCCTGAGTCTACTGGGTCCAGCCGTTTGGACAAGTAAGCCACCAGTCTCTTCCACGGGCGTAGTTGCTGGGCCAGGACTCCTTTGGCCACTTAGTGCCTCATTGAACAAGGTGGGAGAGTTCTTAAAGCCTTGTGGCAGTCTGGTCCAGGTGAGGTGCCCTGTCTTCCCCCCTCCTGGTTCTTACCACTCAAAGGCAAGCAAGGGCTGACTGACTTCAGTGAGAGGGACACTGAAGAAAGCATCCTTCAAGTCTAGGGTGGTATAGCACACATGGGACGGTGACAGGTGGCTAAGTAGGGTGTATAGATTGGGCACCGTGGGGTGAACATCCTCTACTCTTTCATTTACCCTTCGCAAATCCTGCACCGGTCTGTAATCTCCACTGCCAGGCTTTCCCACAGGAAGCAGGGGTGTATTCCATGCTGATTGGCAGGGTTTAAGGATTTTTACTTCTAGCAGTCTTTGGATGTAAGGTGTGAGGCGCTATTCCCTTCCTAGCCTCTTCTGGCATTGGGTACTGCTGGACCTGAATGGGCAAAGCTATGGCTTTGAGTTGGACCACAACCGGGGGCAGGTGCTTAGCGAGGACGACTCCTCCAGTTTTAGCCCAGGCGGAAGGGAACTCTTGCAGCCAGGAACTCATGTCTCCCTGGCTCTTCTAGGGCCACCAGGAATAGGTGATATTCATCAGCCAGAGATAAAGACAACACATGTACTGGCTGCAGGGGCTGTCCTTCTGAGTCCATGACTTTTATCCCTTTAGGCTCAAAATGGATACGTGCCCCGATTTTGGTGAGTGAGTCTCTACCTAGCAAAGGTGCAGGACTCTCAGGCACAGCCAGGAAGGAGTGGGAAACCTGATGCCTTCCCAAGTCCACTTTCCTGTTGATGGTCCAGGCACACCTCTTAGTTCCTGTAGCTCCTTGGACTATGCTTATGCATCCTGGCTTTAGAGGACTGCGAGCTTGATTGAGAACTGAATACTGTGCCCCAGTATCTACCATGAAGCTGGTGGGAGTCCCCTCCACGCACAGAGTTACCCAGGACTCGGGGAGGGGAGCCGAGTCCCATCCCCGTCAGTTTCCCTCTCCCAGGTGGAGGGTCCTGATAGGGCTCCCTCCTCCTTGTCTCCCTCTTCTTTGTGGGCACTCTCTCTTCCAATACGTATCTTTTGCACAGGGTGCACTGTTCCCGCCCTAGTTTAGATGAAGCTTCCATGCACTCTTCATGAGTTGCTGTAGCCAGCAGCAGGTCATCCACAGACTGCAGCAGAGTCACATGGGGGTGCCTTCTGTGGAAGGGCTTCAGATCTTGGCTTAGTACCTCATTGAACAAGGTGGGAGAGTTCTTAAAGCCCTGTGGCAGTCTGGTCCAGGTGAGCTGCCCTGTCTTCCCCCCTCCTGGTTCTTGCCACTCAAAGGCAAACAAGGGCTGACTGACTTCAGCAAGAGGGACACTGAAGAAAGCATCCTTCAAGTCTAGGGTGGTATACCACACATGAGACGGTAGCAGGTGGCTAAGTAGTGTGTATGGATTGGGCACCGTGGGGTGAATGTCCTCTACTCTTTCATTTACCCTTTTCAAATCCTGCACCGGTCTGTAATCTCCACTGCCAGGCTTTCTCACAGGAAGCAGGGGTGTATTCCATGCTGA
>NW_008355253.1:1119688-1133124 GCF_000622305.1 Nannospalax galili | reverse complement strand
AGGACGTTCTTCCTGGCTTCATTAAGGATCCGCTCCCACTCCTCAGTGGTGAAGAGGGTGCGAAGCAGCTGCTGGCAGTTGTCCCACGTGGGGCAATGAGTGAACATAATAGATTCCACCAAACCTATAAGACACTTGGGGTCTTCAGAAAATGGGGGGTTTTGGGTCCTCCAGTTGTAGAGATCGCTAGAGGAGAATGGCCAGTATTGATACTGTTGGTCATCTGGGCCGCCGATTGCTCGTATCGGCAGCACTGGCACAGCCCCTCCTTTGGTGGAGGAGGTGGCCTCTCCTATTCTGTCCCTATTTCCCCGAGACCTTAGCTGCATTCCTCCTGCCTCTCCAGGTCGTCCACCCTCTCCTGTAGAGGAGTCTGGGGAGGGGGCAACCACTGGATTCCCATGGGGACCCCTGGCTCCATCCCCCCATCTATAGGCCGCCTCGGCTTCTCCACCCCGTGGAGCTATATAAGGTGGCATCTGCTCAACAGGTAAAGGGGGGTAGAGGGAGGAGCTCTCGGGGAGAACTGGCGGAGCCCTAGGATCCCTGCCTCTGTGACTGGAGGACTTCAAACCTTCCTGGGTGACCATGATGGAGACTTTTGGTGGGCAAGCATGAGGCTTTCTCACCAAGAGGGGCCTTAACTAGGATGGGGGATCCTCTGCCAGATTCTCCCACAAAAGAATATAGGAGAGTTGATCTGGGTGGCCCTCTGGGTCAGGCTGGGTAATGACAGCCTTGACCTTGCCAATAGTGTCCAGGGAAAGGGACCCCTGTGTTGGCCAACCTACTCCAAAGGAGGGCCATTCATTTGAGCAGAAAGTGCCAAACTTACCCTTCCTGATGCTAGGGCCTAATTTCAAAGTAGGGAGAAGTGAAGATGCCACTCTAAACAATGATGGCCAGTGGGTGTGCTTGTGGACGGGTGCCTGTCATTGCCCAGTTTTTCTTCTGCAGGGGACGTGAATTTATCTGGGATTCACGCCTGGGACCCCCTTATCCTCTCATGGGAGTCTTTCAGTGGTGAGCACCCTGTGGCTCTTACTAGCTCGACCCATGCCCGTGGGGCTTTCTCAGTGGCCGGAGAGAGGGATGGAGAAGGGTGGGAGATACTGAGAATAAATGGAAGGAAAAGGAGGAAAGGAAGGTTTTAAAATAGAGAGCGTAGAGAAAAATACAGAACCAGAACCCCCCCCCAGTAAGACAATTAACACAACTATCAAGCACGCAAACCACATCTCATTGCATTCACTCAGACTGGTCCTTCTTTCGCTCAGACACGCGCTGCACTCACCACTCTCACTTTCAGGATCCCTGAGACTCTCGTGATTCTCCCAAAAGGCGTCCACTTGGACTGCCTCAAGGTAACAAGCTCGACCTCCTCTTCCTCTGGTGCCAGGTTTCTGCCAATCAGGCTTCCTCCCCAGGGCCGAGACACTTGGATGCTAGGTGCCAGGACTTGAACCCGGACTTCCCTGCTCAGGACTCGAACCTGAGACCAGACACGGGATGGCAATTCCCGCTTTATTCTGGATTTTACAGACATGAGGGAGCCACCCTTGATTTACACTGCCCTGTCTGGAGAAAAGAAACTCTGCACCCGTTCATCCTTTGATGAGCTTCCATATTAAACCTAGAATCTCCAGTCAGGGGGCCCATGTCAATAAACTCAGCCTGATCCAATTTTATGTTCCTTCCACCATTATCCCATACCCTTAAAATCCATTCCCAGACATATTCATTAGATTTCTGTTTGAAAGAATTAGCAAATTCACTAAGTTTTTTAGTGGTGTAGCATACCTCCTCATGGACCACACTTTCTCTCTCTCCTCTAGGGGCCTGCTTAGCTTTGAGTCTGGTCATAGGTCTAGAAGCAATAATAACTGGGCCCTGAGGGATATCATCTTCATTTTGCTGAATGGGATTAGCTTCCTCAATGGGATTAGTTGCCTCAGGCAAGAGTGGAGAGGGGGGGCCTGCTGAGGGTGGGGCAATTAGTTCATCAGGTGAATCAAATTCCTCAGCATCTGAGGATTCTAAATCCTCAGCCTCCTCAGGGTTCTCCCAAACATCTCCATCCCACGTGTCAGGATTCCAATCTTTTCCTACCAATGCCCTTTGAGGCTGGGAATTAAATTTACGTTGTAGGTCAGCCAAACGTATAATAAGGGCTCCAGCTTGATTTTCTGCAGCTTTAGCTCTTTGGCTGCTGGAGAGAAGATTCTCTTCCAGGGCACACTTGGAAACATTTAAACTGTTGATTCGAATATGGAACTTGTCAATTTTATCATTAAGCTCATTATTTATCTTCATCACTTTATCTAGCGATGCTAGAAGTAACCATCCAGCATCATTATATTTCATATTTTTCCACAAATCATCAAATATTTTATGTATAGTGTCACTAAATTTCTTGCTCTTCACAGAGATGAGTTAGGAGATTCAAATGGGTCTATCACCATAATTGTTTCAAATACTCTACACCACAGATTTTCAGTGCTTTTCATGCTATCCAAAGACTCTGAGTTGGAGAGCCTGCTCAAAATATCAACAAGCGCATTAAAGAAATTCATCCTTTCAATTATTAATCAAGGTTCTCTAAAGAAACAGAGCTGGTAGAATGAATATATATATGTATAGAGATTTATCAGCTTAGCTCTCAGGATCGAGTCCGAGTAGTCCAACAATGGCTGCACCACATTGAAGAGGCTGAGAATCCATAGTCGCTCAGTCCACAAGGATAGATGTCTCAGTAGTCCCGATCTGGAGCTAAAGGTCTGATGAATTCCAAAAGATCAGCTAGTCTTCAGTCTACAGCAGCAAGACGAACTCACCAGCGAGAGAAGGCAAGCGCAAGCAGCAAGAAGCCTGGTGTTCTCCTCTGCTCTGGTCTTTTACTTGCTGCCATCAGAAGGTAATACCCACATTTAGGGTGTGTCTTCTGGCTTTAGATGATCTAATCAAGAAAATCTCTTTCATTTCAGTTAATCCCAGATCCAATCAAGTTGACACCCAGGATTAGCCATCACATGAGGCTAAGTTGAAAACCAATGGATTAATTTTTCTGAAAGAAGAAGTTTCAGCCTAACATAGAAATGGTGGCATGGCTATTAATGGTGAATATTATGCAGATATACAGTGCAGACTAGCAAATGGGGCAGAAAGAAATACAGAACGTACAGTTTGGATTGACAAAGAACACTAGGAAGATAAATGTTGGTGCTAAGGCATGTGCTGTAGAGGATAACTTTGATAAGGATATTAAAATGATTTAGGAGAGGTGTGCACTTAAACAATGGAGAGAGTGTCTCCAGGGCAAGAACACACCCAGATAAGCCTCCAACTTGTGACAGGAAAATAGTCCAGGTGCTTTCTACTATAAAACTGCTGAAGAGAAATATTCTAAAATGGTTAAAGTAGACTGGGGTTCATCCCAAACTTGCAGTCGAACTTGGAAATGTTGTTCACTTGGTGCTGATTTTAGAGGTATGAAAGATGCAAGACGGCTCATGGGTTCTTCCTCTGTGGTTTCAGAGAGCTGCTGAGGCCAGGGAGCATGCAACAGGGGCGTCCCTGCATAAAGAAGGCCCTGATATGCCTGAGTGTGAAACTGTAAAGGTGAATCTTGTTTGGCAGTGGAGACCCTAAGAAGACTTTCATGATGCCAGGATTGTGAGACATGTGCCCTAAGGATAGCTGTATACAGGAAGTGGTACCAGCCCAAGAGAGAGAAATATGTTTCACATAGCAAGGCTGGAGAGGCTGAGTCATCTTAATCCTTTGAAAGTTAAATTCTTGAAGTTAGAGATGGAGATAGTGAATTTAATGTTTTCCCTGCTGGTTTTTGGTCTTGTTTTGGTCTGATATTTCCTTACTATGCCTCTATTACTCCCTTTTGGAATGGGGATGCGTATTCAGTTCCACTGTATTTTAGGAGAACATAATTTGTCTTTTGAAACTGAAGAAGTAAAGGGTAATATTCTGTCTGATAAATCAGCAAAGATAGCTGCACTCTGTGGAGTGACTCTCTCTTCTTTGCTCTGCCCACTCTACTTCTGACCTCCTCTTTCAGGCTCAACAGATAGCACCACAGCAGAAAAAAAGACAACTGGCAACAAAAGGGTTTAAATTTCAACCCAAGAGCAATCTTTGGTTGGGTCCAAAATGTAAGTTCAGAATACACTGTTGTGCAAATCCCCCTGAGAAACCCACACACTCTCTGGAATCCCAGGTCCATACAGTCCTAATGTGGACTGAGAAAATGGACATGATATATTCTATTTGGAATTTTATCTGATTTATGACATCCAGGAAAGTGTTAATTTCAAAGGCATGACCACATGTTGGCTCTGTTTTTACATCTAGGATAAGCTTTGAGATCTGCTGCCAGCCACCTGTCTGCAGGCCTGGTTCTCCAAGACAGCAACTGTCCTCCTTTTTTCCCAGTATCCTTAGCACTTCCCAGTGCCCTCCCCATCTATCCTTAGATTCCTCTCCCCCCTATTGGATGGGAGGAGCGACTGTCTCAGAGGACACCCCTACCAAACATGTCCCTAATTGCACAATTGCCTCTTCTGGAATACAAACATAATTTAACTCATTGGGTACCTGAAAAAATGATCTTTTGGGGTAAAGAAATATTGTTGAAAGCCCTCCACAACAATAGTTCACAAGATATTTTCAAGATGTTCTATCTGCCCCAAACACATTCATGGTAAGCTACTTCATGGGACACAAGGATATTTCACCTCATGAAGGATTATATGAACCATCTCTGTTAAAGGGAAATATTGTACGCTGTTGTAAGGGACTTATGGAAATGGCTAGAAATCCAAGATTGTTTATAGAATCTTTCCAGAGTGAGGTCCTGGCAGACAAAGAGCTGAACAATCTAAAACCATGTAATTTCATTATTGGAAAAGACTCTCTCCAAACCTCATTGGAAAGGACCTTACCAGGTACTTTACCTCCTGTGCTGCAAAACTTCAGGGAGTCAACACTTGGATTCATACTTCCCACCTCAAACATGCATTGACTCCCTGAAGACACTTCTACATGAACTTCAGAAAGGTTAGATGATACCTTCGACTATGTTGTCAGTCAAGAATCATAAGTAAATGAACTAAAACTCTAACTCATATATGTTAAAAAATTTTAGAGATCTGAAAATTACTTTAGTATAATTTCATAGATGATGAATTTAATGCTAACTTTTATAATCCAATATCCCTTTATTAACCATGTTTTGTTATGCCTACATCTTTTCCTAAAACTCCCATCTTACTTGAATGAAGTCTTATTCTTGGAAAGATTCAAACTTTTTACTACCTTCAGGACAGGGCTCGCTTATGATTTGGTATAATTTTCATAAAGAAAAAATGTCGTTTTGGACTGGCAGAATCCTAATTTAAATCTGCCTAAGGGAATTACCTTTTGGGGTCATCTTTATTTTAGAGCCATAACCCCTATGTTCAAAGCAATAAAAAATTTTCCCACTAAGGGAAAGGGAAGAGTTTTACCTGGATCCAGACAATTAGATTATTGTGTTTCTATTGATATTGGGGATGATAAGTTACAGCAGATTCCTGGATATAATGGACAAGCTATTGCAGCCAACTGTGTTTCCTGTCACAGTATAACCTGTCTTAATAAAGATTTGCTCTGTAAAAGTGGCTGAATACATCGTAGTATAGGGCCTAATGAAATTCACCAATCACATGAACTCAGGAATTTGGGTCCATCAAGTGTGGTGGTTTGAAAAAAAAATACTCCCATAGGCTCCAAGTGTTTGGAAATTTTGTCCCTAGATGACGACACTGTTTGAGGAGGTTTTAGAAAGTGTGGCTATGCTGGAGGAAGCACATCACTGGGGGTGGACTTGCAGAGTTCTTAAGCCTTGCTAGATCTCCACTCACCTTCTTGCTTCCTGCGTGATGAAGTGAGAGCTTCATTTCTGCTGCTCCTGCTCCAGCCACCCTCAGCCACCCTGCCTCCCTGACATGACAGACTATAATTCCCCTGAAACCATAAGCTCAAATAAGCTCTTCCTTCTATAAACTGCTTGCATCAGTGTTTCTAGTAGGCAACAGAAAAGTGACTAATACACCAAGTTACTCCCATGATTTGGAGGGCTCTACAGCATGGTAAGATTTCTGCCTATGTTGGAGTAACTTCTACTTTATTAACTCTTGTATGGGATTCTCAAAGATTTTGGGTTGACCCTTTTTATCCAAATTGTGCAAAAGTTATCAGTATCCAACAGCAACCATATTTGTGGTTGATAAATCAAAACTTTCCACATGCTAGATCCAAAAGAGACCTCACTGGGAGTTTAAGTGCTGGACTAGGAACTCTAGGAGAGGCTGAATTCACTGCAAATTAAAAAAGATATTCCCTAGAAAATGACTCACTTTAAAAAATAGGTCATATAGAAGGAATGCTTCTTCAAGAAAAGGGAGAAGGTTGGGAAACTCTTCTAAAGAAAAATGGCGTACTCATTACATGAATGGGTCAAAACCATGAGGCAGACTATCCATGATTACTCCCAAAATCAGAGATAAAAAAGAACCTGTATTTTGTCTTAACAAGGACTGTCACCAATGCTAATACAGATGGAATCTGAGGTAGCTATTGGATAATGGCCAACAATTCTTAGTGTAGAGGCTAGAGCTAATGATCTACAGAAATTTTATGAAAACCTCTCTTATGCAAAGTAATAGAGGGAGTTTGTAACAAGACACCATACTTTATTTAGTAGGCTGCACATACTGCACCTTGACTTCCACAGCCTCATTCACCCTCCCAGCTCCCCTACCCCATCTCTCTTCCTAGCATGAGCATTTGCTCATTTCTTCCCTTGGCACCCCAGACCTCTGGACAGCCCTCTTGGCTCAAACTACCCATTTCTTCCTCATTCTTTGTACCCAGACCAACCTAATATCTTGGTCCGGAGCCCTGGAGCTTTCAAAGCCTACCTCACCTTTGCATGCCTGAGATAGGTCCTTTTCCCTGGCCAGTCCAGCTCCCAAATTCCTGAGGCTAACATCTTTCCTCCATAAGTTTAACCACGCCCACTGTGCCTTGACTCCCACAACCTCATTCACCTTCCCAGCTCCCCCACCCCATCTTTCCTCCCAGCATGGGCACTGGCCTATTTCTTCTCTTGGCACCCCAGACCTCTGGGATGCCCTCTTAGCCCAGACTCCACACTGATTCCTTGTTCCTTTGTACCCAGACCAAGCCTTCGTCTAGTCCCCTGGGGCACTCAGGACCTGTTCCCTACCCAACCTCGCCTTTGCCTCCCTGACTGGCCCATCCCCAGCTTCCTGGGGCCAGCCTCTTTTCTGGATATGTTTGGTCTCACCCACTGTGCCTTGGCTCCCACAGCCTTGTTTACCGTCCCAGTTCCCCCACCCCATGTCTCCTCATGGCATGGGCACTGGCCTATTTCTTCTCCTGACAGCCAAGATCTCTGGACTTCTCTTTTGGCCCAGACTCCCCACTGCTTCCTTATTCTTTGCACTAAGACCAACCCATTACCTTGGTCTGGTCCCCAAACCCTCAAAGACTCTTCCCTCCCCCACTTTGCCTTTGAATACCTGAGACCAGCCTTAATCCCTGGCTCTCCAACCACCAACGATCCTCCTTCCCTGTTTACTCTATATTCCTGAGACCTTCCTCCTTCCCTGACTGCCTGAGAGTCCTGAATCCTACCTCTACCTAGCAATCCTCCAAAATTGTACTGTGCCTGCTGACTAAATGGATCCAGTCCTTAGGAGAAAGTCTGAGAGCATCTGTTCCTCATCCAACATGGACTCTGTGGTAGCTCTTGAGCAAAAGAATGAAAGCCATCTGGCCCCTCCAATATAAAATCAAAAGGGAGATCCTGAAGCCTAGAGCAACCAACATTTCATGCCCAACAAGTAAACCACAAAGGCACATAAAGTTTACAAAAGGAAGCAGAACTAAACTCAACAAATAAAGGCTTGAGTCACACATAAGAATCAGAAACTACAAAAGAAATCTACATGTCAAAATCAGAGTGGAAAAATAATATGAAAAACTCAAATAATATATCCCCACCAAGTACCAACAGTCCTGTAGAGAAGTACAATGAGAACACCCTAGAGATAACACAGAACATGGGATTTAAAAGAAAAATTATAAACACGATAAAAGAATTCAGTGAATTTAAAGAATGCAAACACAAAGAAATCAGAGAACTAAAATAAGATAAGGATAAACTTCTGAATGAATTCAGAAGAGAGAATTATTACTGAATACTCAGGCTGAAATGAAGAAGTAAGTGAAACACTCAATCAGCCAATTAGAAATGACAGTAGAAACCCTTCCCAATAGAATGAATGAAATGGAAAGCAGAATATCAAGACTGGAATTTAAAGCCCTGAAGTCAAAAGACACAGAATGGTTGAATGGATTTAGAAACAAAACCATCTTTTTATTGTTTGCAAGAAATGCTTCTCACTTTCAAGGACAGGTGCTACCTTAAGATGAAAAGATGGAAGAAAATATTCCAAGCAAATGGTACTAAGCAAAAAGCAGGAGTTGCAGTACTAATATCTGACAAAATCTACATCAAACTAAAACTAATCAGAACAAAGAAAGAGGAAAAGTTCGTTGTGATCAAAGGGACAATTGATCAAAAAGCTATTACTATCATGAACATATATATTCACCAAATTCTGGTGCACCCAACTTCATAAAAGACAGTATTATAGAACATTAAGACCCAGATTAATCCCAACTCATTGATAGTAAAGGACTTCAATACCCCATTGTCTCCATTAGATAGATCAACAGGCTAGAGAAATAACAGAGACAACTGAATTAAACAATACCATACATGAAATGGAACTAACAGACATCTACAGAATATTCCACCAAAGCACCAAAGAATATACTTTCTATTCAGTGCCCACAGAACATTCTCCAAAATCAACTACATACTGGGGCAAAAAACAAGCCTCAACAAATACAAAAATACTGAAATAATTCCATGCATGCTATCAAACCATAATGCAATAAAATTTAAAATCAACACTGGAAGAAACCCTAGTAAATACATGAACATATGGTGATTCAACAACAAATTCCTTAATGATGAATGGGTCAAAGGGGAAATCAAGAAAGAAATAAAAGTATTCTTAGAACTAAATGATAAGGACAGTACAACACAACAAATCCTCTGGGATTTTAAAGAAGATCTATATCCAATACTACTTAATTTATTTAAAAAGATAGAAATGGAGGGAGAACTTCCAAATTCCTTCTATGAAGCCAGCATCCCTCTAATACCAAAACCAGGTAAAGATGCAACCAAAAAAGAAAACTATAGACCCATAGACTTAATGAATACAGATGCAAAAATTCACAACAAAATACTTGCAAACAGCATACAGACACACATCAAAAAGGTCATCCACCATTAGCAAGTCGGCTTTATTCCAGAGGTGCAGGGATGGTTCATTGTACATAACTGAATAAATGTCATAAATCACATAAATGGATGCAGAGACAAGAACCACATGGTTATCTCATTAGATTCAAAGAAGGCATTTGAAAAAATTTAACACACATTTATGTTCAAATTCCTAGAGGGAACTGAACTGGAGGGAACATACATCAACGTAATTAAAGCCATATACAACAAACCCAGAATCAGCATCATTCTAAATGGAGAAAAACTGGAAGCATTCCCATTAAAATCAGAAACCAGACAAAGCTGTCCAGCATATTCACTCCTTTTCAACATAGTGCTTGAAACTTTTGCAAGAGCAATAACACAAGAAAAGAAACTTAAAATAGTTAACAATTGGAAAAGATCAAATGGTCTCTTTTTGCAGATGATATATTATATCTAAGAGACTCCAAAAATTCTACCTGAGAACTCCAAGAAATGATTAACAATTTCAGTAAAGTGGCAGGTTACAAAATTAATCTACAAAAGTCTGTAGCTTTTCTATATACTAATAACAAGCAATCAGAGAAGGAGTACAGGGAAACGATTCCATTCAAAAGAGTTGCAAATATATACATGTGTGTGTGTGTGTACACACACACACACATATATCTTGGAATAAATCTGACCAAAGACATCAAAAATCTCTATGAAGAAAAATTTAAATCTTTAAAAAACGAGATTGAGGAAGACATCCAAAGATGGAAGGACCTCCCATCCTCATGAACTGGAAGAATTAATATTGTGAAAATGACCATCCTGCCCAAAGTCATCTATAGACTCAATGCAATGCCAATCAAAACCCCCATGATATTCATCACAGAACTGGAAAACAAAACATCCTAAGATTCATACGGAAGCACAAAAGACCTTGGATAGCTAAGGCAACCCTGAGGATTAATTTAAGAGCAGTGCTATGGGGATTACTATATCAGATTTTAAGCTATATTTCAGAGGTATAGTCTTAAAAACAACCTGGTACTGGCACAAAAATAGACCTATAGATCAATGGAACAAAATTGAAGACCCAAAAATGAGTACATGCAATTTCAGCCACCTGAATTTGACAAAGAGCCCAAGAACACCTGCTGGAGGAAAGACAGCATGTTCAGCAAATGGTGCAGGCAAAACTGGATCTCCACCTGTAGAAGACTGAAACTAAACCCCCTGGGGCTGGAGAGATGGCTTAGCAGTTAAGAGCACTGACTGCTCTTGCAGAGGACCTGGGTTCAATTCCCAGCACCCACATGGCAACTACAAATGGTCCTTAACTCCAGTTCCAGGGGAAGCCAAAGCCCTCTTCTGACCTCTGTGGCATTAAACAACATGGGTGCACTAACAAACATGCAGTCAATACACTCACACACAAAATAAAAATAATAAATAAAATAAAAAAAATCTATCACGTTGCACAAAAGGCGAGTCCAAATGGATCAAAGACCTCAGCGTGAAGCCTGAAACTCTGAAAATGTTAGAAGAAAACATTGGCAATAACCTACAAGATATTGGTGTAGGAAGGTATTTTCTAAACTGGACACCAGTTGCTCAAGAAATAAGGTCAAGAATAAACAAATGGGAGCACATTAAACTAAAACGCTTCTGTACATCAAAAGAAGCAACCAAAGAAGTGAAGAAGAAGCCTAGGGAGTGGAAGAAAACCTTCACCTGCAACATATCTGACTGAGGCTTAACATCCAAAATATATAAACCACTCAAAATAAGATCAAGAAACAAAGTAATCCATTTAAAAGATGGGCTAAGGAGTTGAAAAGAGAGTTCTCAAAGGAAGAAATAAAGATGACATAGAAGCATCTTAAAAGGTGTTTTAACATCGATAGTAATTAGGGACTGCAAATTAAAAGCTCTTTAAGACTTCATCTTACCCCAGTCAGACTGGTTAAGATCAAGAGAACAATTGAAACCAACTGGTGGAGAGCTTGTAGGGAAAGGGAATGCTCATCCACTGCTGGTGGGATTGCAAAGTCATGTACCCCTATGGAAACCAGTGTGGTGAACTCTTAAAAAACCAAAAATGAACCTAACATTTGATTCAGTTATACCCATCCTTCGCACATACCTAAAGGACTCATCCTATTGTAGGGACACTTGTACATCCATATTTGTTGCTCAACTTTTCACAATCATTAAGAAATGGAAGCAATCTAAGTGTCCCTCAACTGATGAGTGGAAAATGAAAATGTGGTTCATTTATACAATGGAGTTCTACTCATCAGTAAAGAAGGATGAAATCATGAAATTTGCAGGTAAATGGATGGAACTAGAAACTGTTATACTGAGTGAAGTAACACAGAAAACGAACAACTTATGTTCTCCCTCATGCATGGATCCTAGCACAAAATCCTTGTAAGTGAGTGTGTGCCCAGACATAACTTCAGGAACCAAGATAATGAAAAGACCCAGGGAGGCAAAGGAAAAGAAAAAACCTGAGAGAGAAGAACAGTAGGAAACAGGTGTTACTAAGGGAGATATGGGTAAAAATAGGGTTATTTTAATAGAAGGGGTTAGGAAGGGTTTTACAAGGAACCTTGGGATAAAGGGAAAGGAGCTCAAGAGAAGTGGGACCATAGAAAAAGGGTATTATTAAGGGTTGAAATGGGAAAAATGGGGGCACTTTTAATGGGGACACCATGGTGGAAGGGTTAGACAGTGAGAGTGATAAATAATATCTGTCTAATTTTGAAAAAAAACATACTAATCTGGTCAGAGGGACTTTAAGGACAGTTTTTGCTCCTTGCCTTCCAAGGTCTACTAAGTTTCAGGGGACAATGGAGCATCTCTCAAAATGTCGTGTAACTGTGGTGAGTCACCCGTCCTCTTGATCAAGGGGGCCATGAGGGCCCCACCAGATGAAATTGAAGTATTGTGCAGTCTACAAAGAGGAGGATCAACGCAGAGGAAGCATTTCCTCCATGCTTCCATGTGAAGTCAGCCGTGGTCTAACAGGATCTTTGAGTTATCTTCATATAGATGGAACTGGTAAAATAAAGGAGTCAGGGGCCCCTCCCAAGCCCATGTGACCCCTGAGGAAGAGAGGCTCAAATGGCCTTAAGACTAAAAATAAATTGGTTTATTTGGGTAAACTCTATCATCTTAAATACCCAAAAGGAAAGTATAACCAAAGATTAAATTGATCAGTATATTTTGTTTTGAGTCCATGTGTATAGCTAAAGGCTACATAACAAGAAACAATGTCAGACAGTAGGTATCTTCCTTTGACTTGTTTTCCAGGGTCACCCAAGAGACTCCCAGACAGTAACCCAGCATAGAAGTGGGAAAATAAACAGCAGACCCCAATTCTATCTAAAGGAATGTTGGCAAATGATTGTTGGTAGATGAAGAAGAGCTGATCTTCCTAAAATAAGGGACTTTAGATAGGCTGATAGGAATTCTAAACTCAGCTGAAGTACTAGCACAGGGGAATGGCTGGGGGCACTGACAATACAGTGGACAGTAACAGGGATGACAGAGTATATTGGTCCTGGGGGGAGGGGAGGCTATGGGAGGGTACCATTTGGGATGTGGGTATAAAGATGAATAAGATTGTTTGGGATGTTCTGTATGAAATATACAAACAAATGAGTTACATTTGAGGAAGAAACATAAAAATTTGCTTCATGTTAATTACTAGAATGAAAAATATTACCATTGAAATCTACCTCATGAATTTATATCCTGGTCAAGTATGCAGAGATTAAGAGATGTATGTGCAAACATCTATGTTATTTGCATTAAAAATTAGTTTTTCTGTATGAAACAATATATCCTAAAATGAAGATATTTTTTAAATGTTAAAACTTCATTCAGTTTTATGTCTTGTAGAGTTTATACTGAGTACAATAATGTATAACTGTATTAATTCAACACTGGGAAACTAAAAATTACAACCAGTTTTGAAAAAAATGCATCTTTGTTTTTGAAATTGTCAATGTCGTTGTAA
>NW_008355253.1:1113532-1119376 GCF_000622305.1 Nannospalax galili | reverse complement strand
TATTTGATTTCTTCTATACTGTGACTGTACATTTACTTCCCCAAACTGGAATCTGGTGTGATATCAAGATAATAGGATAGGTAAGTTACTTTTCACTAGTAAGAGTTATAATATTATAGATGTTAAAGACTGATCCTTTCTAGAATTAGAGCTACCTACTCCACATGAAGTTATAGCTGTGGAACCAAACTGGCCAGAAGAAATATTAGAATTAGAGGATAATGAACTATTTCCAGTACTCCAAAAATCAAATAAATCTTTCATGAGGTACAAATGACTGTAGAAACAGGTGAAAAACATATAATAAGTCTAGTTAGGAAATATGAATGACACGTGTAGAGGATATTTTGGTTGGTTAGGATGTCTACTTCCCTCATTTGCTACTTTCAATTTATTAGGTCAGACTATCTTCTTAATTATTTTAATTTCGAGCACATTAATCCTATTATATGTCACATGCAAATGTTATGACAGATACAAAGGACAAAAGAAAATAAAAAGTCAGTTATATCATGATGGCTAATAATTTTGATAACATCCAGGAGTTTCTTCCTTAATGGATTTACCAGCTATTTCCTCTCTCCTGAAGACTCTACTCTTGCCTACAACTTAGCCTCATCTACATTAGATTCTAGGAATCCTTCCTAGCAACGCAGGAATGAATAATACGTAACACCCCCCCCCCACACACACACACATATACAAAATGTGATGCTTGGTCAAGAGGGGGAACTGTGAATAAAAGTTCCCAGAAAAACCTTATGTCTACAAACTGGACTATCTTCTGAAAGGCTGATCAACTGATTAGAACTCAAATGATTGTTGAGAGTTTGGAATGTTTCAGATCCACAGCCTAATTAACCATTTATCTTAGGCCATCTTTGGCCCACTAAATAGCTACTTCTTGCCCACCTCTGTTTCTTACCTAACATCCCTTGACTAACAGATAAAAACCCTCTGGAATGTTTTATCATAGCACACTACCAGGTCCCTCCAATCAATAAGCTAATAATCAGATAACATCTGAGACCTATAGTAACCCCCACACCCACTTAGCCATGACCTATCTACTGAATGTATCCACCAATGCATTTGAAGTGTCTTGATTTGTGACTTTTCTTTGTTCTGTCACCTTAAAAATATAATACAACTCTTACCACACAGGAGCATGGTATTTGGGGAAACCTAAATCTGCTCCCTGGTCATGGTCATTCATATTTGTCTCCAGAATAAACTGTCACTTTTATTCCTTTGAGGTAAATGTTGTTTACTTCAACACTTACCTGCCACTTGGTGAAAGTCATCATTTCTTGAAAATTTGTTTTAATTTTTGGAATCTCTTATATATAATATCATCATATCATTTGAAAAAGATACTATTTCAATCTCTTTAATTTCAATTAGTGTCCATTTAATTTTTTCTCTTATCTTGTTGCTCGAGTTAAGAGTTTTAAGCACTATATTGAAAAGGTGTAGAGTACCTGGTACCTGATTTTCATGGAAATCCTTCAAGATTTTTCTCCATTTAGAATGAGAATGGGTTGAGAAGACCTGAGTCAGCCTCCAGGGACAGGTGACTATATATCACTTTGCCCATCCCCCTACTTTGGTACCTTTTACAATCCCTCCCACTGCTCCAGGGCCACATTTCACTGTAGGTTATTAGGGGCCTGGATTTTCTCATCCCAGAACTTCTCCTTGGAAGTACATATCTTCTGACACTTCCTGAGAGTGCCTGACTCAGTCTCTGAGGTGAGATGTCCAAATCACACAATGACCATCCCTCAGATTTGGGAACACCTTCACTCTTTCCCAATGCTCCAGGACTTAGGCTTCCTTGATGACTAGGAGGGATCAACACAACCATTTCCCATCTTTTTCCTTTAGACCTTGGCACTATGTCTGAGGCTACTGAAGTGCTCCTGATAAGCTGTGGCTGCTTTGCATTCCTGGTGAGCTCCTGAATGCCTGAATGGAGCCATCTTTTCCCTCCAATATGAAATCAAAAGAGAGAATCTGAAGCCTAGATTAACCAGCTTTTCACTCCCAGTCAGAAAGCAACCAAGGCATATCTATAATACAAACAGAATCAAACTCAATAAGCAAAACTGAAACAACAGGAGAAAGCTTCACCAATAGAATAGAAAATAGAATTAAGACTAGATGATAAAGTTGAAGAATTGGACCACTCTAGTAAAGAATATGAAAAAACAAAAACAAACAAACAAGTTGGATTATGTCAAAGGCATTTTAAGCATCTATGGAGATGATCATGTGATTTTGGTCTTTAATTTCATTTGTGTGGTTATTAATGTTTATTGGTTTACATATATTGAACTGTCCCTATTTCCCTGGAATAAGGCCTACTTGGTCTGGAATAAAAGACACATGACTAAAGACTCTTTGATGTGTGTTTGTGTGTGATTTATAAATTTTTTTTTGAGAATTTTTGCATCAATAGGGATACTGGCCTAGTGTTCTTTTCCTGTTATGTTTTTCATTGTTTTGATGTTAAAGTAGTATTTTTATCAGAGAAGGAGGTTTTGAGTTCTCCCTTTGTTTCTATATTTTTGAGTAAGTTAAGTAGTATTAATTATGCATTTTAATTGAGCATGTAGTAAAATTCTATTACGTATCCAACTGGGCCTAGGATACATATGTATATATATATATTTGAGAGGCTTTGTATTACTGTTTTTATTTCCTTATTTTTTGTGGGTCTGTTTAAGCTGTTGATCCCTTTTTGTTTAACTTTAGTAGATTCTATGAATTTGTAAATTCCTCATTTCTTTTGTATTTTCAAATATTATAGAGTATAATTTTTAAAAAAAAAAATTTTTATTTAAAAAATTTTGTTCGTATATTCACTCATTCGTGTGTGTGTGTGTGTGTGTGTGTGTGTGTGTGTGTGTATGTGTGGTGTATCTTGTGATGTTTCCCTTTTTGTCTTTGATTTTGTTGATTTGTATTTTCTCTTCCTTTTTTTTGATTACCTGGCTAAGGGTTTATCTGCTTTATATTTTCAAAGAACCATCTCTTAGAATCATTGATTCTTCTTATTGTTTTCTTTCTTTCCATTTCATTCAGCTCTGTTCTGATTCTTATTTCTTCTTGTCTGGTAGGTTTGGGTATATTTTTGCTCTTTCCTTTGCAGTTTCTGCTGTTGTAGCATTAAGTCATTTAATTGTGCTGTGCTTTTTTTGATTTTGGTTTTTTTTTTTTTTTGTTGTTTTTTTTTTTTTTTTTTTTTTTTTTAAGACAGGGTCTCCCTGTAGCTCCAGTTTACCTTGAATTCACTATGTAGACTTGGATGGCTTCTATCTCAGAGAGATCCACCTGTCTCTGACTCCTGAATGCTTAGATTAAAGGCATGTGTTATGATACCATGCCTAGTTTCTTACTGATTTTTTATTACATGCACTTAGAGCTTCTCTCTTACGGTTATTTTTAATTTGTCCCAGAGATTTAATATTATCATTTTCATTTGTTTCTAGGACTATTTTCATTTCTTTCTTGTATTTTTTTGGGGGGGCAATTTATCATTCAGGGTGTGTTGTTTAATCTCCATGAGTTTCTGTAGGTTTTAGATCTTTTACAGTTGATTTTAACATTTATTGCATTATGGTATGATGGGATGCAAGGAACTATTTCAAAGTTTTTGTATTTATGCCCCAGAATGTTGCCAAATTATAAATATTTTATGTGTTATTTTCATTTCATGTGTATAAGCATATTGCCTGCATGTATGTTAGTGCACCCATGTCATACAATAGCTGTGGAGGTAAGACGAGGTTGTCAGAGCTCTTTAAACTGGAGTTTCAAATGGTTGTTGGCCCTCATGTACATACTGGAAACTGAACTTGGGGCTTCTGCAAATGCAGTCAGTGCTCTTATCCACCGAGGCATGTCTTCTATATGACAACATTCAGTTCAATGTATCACTCTCTATTTGTTTCCAGTTGACCTGTCTATTGGAGAGAGTAGGATACTGAAGTCACCTACTATTAATGAGCTGGGGTTTAGTTTTACAGTAATGTTATTGTTAAAATGGATACAATGGAGTTTGATGCATATTTTCTCAAGACTTAAATGTTATCCTGGTAAATTATCCTTTGCTCAGAATGAAGTGACTTTATATTTTCTGATTAATTTTAATTTGATGTCTATTTAGTCAGATATTAGAATTTCAGTCCCTGATTGTTTCTTAGTGCCAATTGTGTGGAATATTTTTTCCCATTCTTTCACCCTAAGGTAGTGCCTATCCTTGAAGGTGAGATGAATTTCTTTTAGACAAGAAAAAGATGCATTTTGTTTTCTCATCCATTCAGCTACCCTGTGATTTTTGACTGTGGAGTTGAGTCCACATTTTAAAAGTATTTTTGAAAGCTGTGCATTGGTTATAATTATTTTAATTTGTGTTTGTGTTCTTGGTCCTATTTTGTGTTTCTATAATCATACCTTCACTTTTTTTCCTTCCCTTTCGACTATGACAGACATTTTTGCTGGCTAAAGTATTCCTGGTTGGGCTCTATGACCATTTATATGATGCAGTACTTTGGTACAGGCTCTTCAGGTTTTTATATTTCCCTTGAAAAGTGTGATGTAATTCTTATGGGTTTTCCTTTATATGTAACTTGCTTTCTTTTGCAGGTTTCATTATTCTCTCTCTGTTTTGAATATTTAATATGTTTATTATTATATGATGTAGGGAGTATCTGCCCTGGCCCTGTGTCTGTGGTGTTCTGTATACTTCTTGTGTCTTTCTGTATGTTTTTGCTTATTTAAAAAAATGTTCTTCTATAATCCTGTTGAAGATATGCTCAATGCCATTGATCCGGGGTTCTTTTTTCTTTATGCCTTTTATATGTAAATTTCGTCTTTTCATGGTGTCCCACATTTGCTGCATATTCCAGATTCCAGTCCTGTGTTGTTGTTTTTTAAGTTTTCATAGTCTGTGCTTGAGTGGTCCTATTCTTCAACTTTATCATCCAGTCCTGAATTTTTTTTTCCATTTCATTCATTCTGTTGGTGAAGCTTATTCCTGTCATTTCAAATTGGCTTATTGAGGTTTCCAATTACATCTTCATTTCAGCCTGAGTTTTCTTCAATATTTCTTTCATGAATTCACTATCTTGAATCAACCATGTAAATTCTAAATCTCCATTTTTATCTGGAGAATGTCAAATGCCATGTGAATGCCTGACTCAGAGCAGGTACTTCATAGATTACATTCCTTACCAATTTTCAAAATCATATATATCAAGCTGTAGAAAATATGTATCAGTGAAAGAAATATTCAGTGGGAGAGCAGCAGTGTACCATTTCTGAAGAGAAATCCCTGTTCTCCTGTATGATTTATCAGTCAGAAAAGAGAACTCTGCTCAGAATACTCTTTTATTCTGAAGAGATTTTGCACTGGGAGGTGTGATGATGAGGAGAGTATGCCTTTTCTTTCTTTCACACAGTTGGCTGGTGAAGTGTTTCCACAGAAACAGCAGAATGGCTGCAGGGGCAGGATGGGTGCTGAGTTCTTTAAGGACTCTTTTTTTTTTTTTTTTTTTTTCCCTTTAGCAGTCAGAGGAAGACCCGGTTTGTCTGGGTTCATAAAGAGACAGCCATTGATTGAAGCTGCATGAATTCCAGAGGAGTCAAATTCAAAGCAAACCATCAACATACAATCTTCTAAGTTCACACAAAAAGAGAGGTGCCTTGGACCCATGATGTGTCAACCCTAGGTCAAAGGGAATGTTAAATGACCTATTTTTCAGTTAAACTCATACTTGAGACTAAGAAGACCAGTAGAATTGTCTGTACATTTGCATCCAAAGTATTCATTTAAATTAC
>NW_008355253.1:1103478-1113515 GCF_000622305.1 Nannospalax galili | reverse complement strand
AAAAACACCTGTGTTTACTATCTTGTGAAAAATTCACTTCTATATTCCACCAAGTAGATTATCAAATGGACTCCATCATTTCTAGGACTGGGCTGCTCTATTCTGATTTAAGAAAATAGTCAATTCTTACTTTAAGAAAATAGTCAATTCTTACTTTTGTACAGTTTTAATTCCATTCATCAGTTTCACTGAAAATTTTATCTAGAGTACGAATCTTATCAATTTTATATAATGGATGTCTCCTTTAACATATTGTTTTGGGTTTTAGTTTCCACATGAAAGAAGAATTTTGCTTTGCTTTCATTTTTTAAAATGAAATGAGAGTTTCTGAATTCTAGAAAGATGTTTTACATTCTGTGTAGGTTGTTTTGTTTGCATTTTTGCTGTTATTTGTGCTTTGTTTTATTTTATTTTTTGTGAAGACATAGGGTCTCAAGTAGTCAATAATGAATCTGAACCCCTAATCCTTCCACCACCACCTCTAAATACCCTTGATTACAGGTATGTGGAATTATATACACCTCTTACATTTCTTGTTTTTTTTTTCCCCTCAGATGATTGTATTATAACTTCATTTTTATCAAATTTTGATACTTTAACTTTTGCTTTCATCACTTGTATCCTGATGAAGAGCAAAAAAGTAGAGAGAGTAGAAGTGACAGAGTAGAAGAATGAGCTACAGGACTGTCCTCTGAGCCAAAAAGAGGCTATCTTCCAGAGTTCAGCTGTGCTAGCTTGCTAAAGATCATCACAGTTGGGCTTGTTGACTGTAGACAGATCATTATAGAAGAAGGGGAAGGGAGAGTCACAGGACCCTCATTTGAGTATCAAGACTCACCTCCCAAAACATAGCTGGCAGTTCAGCCCTAATTGCAAATAGCTTTTTCCAACATTTAGATTATATAGGCTGGGAAAAGCTAAGAGAGATAGGGGGTTCCATTTATGCAGCTATAGGAAATCCATCATCCATGGTAGGTGAAGATTTTTCCAAAGCAGACTTAAGAGGAGCATCGATACTCCTGTAATTAACCCCTCACCCATTGCTCTGTAACTAAGGCCATAAGCTCATTTATTCCCTGGTGTACACTTTGGTGGAATTGTACCTCTAACTATCGTTGGAAGCCAGGATAAATCTTGCTTACAGTATCCACCACCCGAAGGGAGTTCAGTAACAAAGCATAAATGTATACAAATATGAATCAAATAACTTAAAGAATTTGAAAGACATTTTCATAATCAAAGATAAATCATTAACAATTATTAACAAATTTGAGAAGAAAGTGCTTTAGGCATATACACATCCTTGTTCTACACTTATCAAAAAGTTCAACTGTTTAACGTTTATTACTTTAATTCTGCTCACATAAAATGATTCTGTGTCATGATGTTCTGAAAAATATATTATAGAGAAATAACTGATTATTCAGGAAAATAAAAGACTTCAAATAACAACAGTGACTTTAGTTCTAAGCTGCTATTTTATGACCGAAAAGGCTTTTTAATTCAGGAATAGCCTAGTAAAATTAAAGTGATATTTGCACAAGCTATTTGTTTTTTGACAGTGTAAGTGAATTTTCTCATGTGATATTAATTAATTATGGGCCGCTAATACATTTAAATTAAACATAATACTCCAAAACTTTCCCATAGAGAACTTACAGACCACATTTATCTAATAAAAAAAGTACATAGATGTTTAATACAATGTTTTAAGAATATCACAATCTAAATTTCAAAACAAAAAGAAAGCCTATTAGTTAAATCCTTTGTGGTACACGATACTTCAAGCAAATTACACAAATTACAGGTGGGTTTTTGTGCTAAAGATGATTGGAAGAGGGGCTGGAGAGATGGCTCAGTGGTTAAGAACACTGGCCTTTCTTGCATAAGACCTGGGTTTGAATTCCAGCACCCACATGGCAGATAACAACTGTCCATAACTCCAGTTCCAGGGAATCTGACAGCCTCTTCCGTCCTCCACGGGCATTGCATGGTACAGGTGCACTTACCTACATGCAGGCAATACATGCATACACATAAAATAAAAGTAAATAAAATTTTTTAAAAGATGATTGGTAGAAATTATAGGGCTGGTGAAATAGTTTAGTGGGTAAAGGCCCTGTGTAGGTTGTCTTCTGATCTCCACACAAGCATCATGTTAAGTGTGCTAACACACACACATACAGAGAGAGAGAGAGAGAGAGAGAGAGCAGTTTATGACTGCCATTTGAGGGAGAGTCACTTTACTTTGTGATATTGGAAACTACCCAGGCCCAAGTGAATGATATCACGCTCATGTGAACATAGGTAACACTAATTGGATCCAATCTATTAAAAATAAATAAGTTAATTTTTAAAGAATAAAATAAAGCCGGGAGGGAGAGACAATGAAGGAATTGTGGGAGTAGGAGACCAGGCTATGGATAAATGCATGACAGTAAAAAAAAAATCACATTAAAAGACAAATGTACAAAACTGTAAAAAATATTAATTAATCTCCAAATTTCAGGAAATAAGTATTCATAATTTTCTGATTAACTCAGGCTTAGTTTTTCACAAAACAAGACCTTCAAGAAATAGATTTTTATAAAAATAATGCCTCCAAAATTAACAGTAAACTTTAGCAATTTTTTATTTGATAATTCAGAATATTGCAATTCATTTAGCAAATTTGTGACTAATATCTGTTAATTTCTTAATTAACCAATGAAATTGTTTAGATACTGATACTGTTGCATTTTCTTATTTTTTCCCCCGACGAATGGATGCCTTTTAGGAGAAAGTACTGTAATATTCTTGATACTGTGTTCATGAACAATTTAATAAATATTTATTGGAAACATGCATTTCCAGCTTTAGAAAGAAAAAACAAAAGTGAACAAAAGCAACAACAATAACAGGGGCCAGAGAGGTGGCTCAGCCTTTTAAAGTACTTGTTGCTCTCTCAAAAAGCCTGAGTCCAGTTTCCATGGACTAGTCCTACATAGGTCCAGTGCTACCCGGCAGCTCACATCTATGATACTGTCACTAGCATATATAAGATGGAAAAAGATTCATAGAATATCCTTTTATTTAATGCTGATCACACAACAAACATCATATTCACTATTCAGTATCCTACTCTCATCCTAACCTTATTTCCTCAAGGCTGCTTGTCTGAGTCTGAGGTTGGCCATCCTTCTCTCAGGGTGCTGTCCCAGTCCAGGTAAAGAAAATGATGCCACAACACCTGAGGAAACTCTGGGGTTGGAGGCCTGATCTGGCAGTGACTTGACCATGTGTCACTCTCAGGAGCTATGAAGGTCCAGCAAAGTCCTTTTGGTTCTTGCTCTTTTTTATTTTTTTTATTTTTTAATTTAAATGTCACACATTCATTGCTGCATGTAATTCATCACATATATAAAGCATAAAATTTCCTGTGGGCAATAATAAATGTGATTTATAAGTCACAAATGTGTGGGAAGTCTTTTCCTTATTTTCTCTTTTTAAAAAAAAATAACCTAACAAGTTTATTGGGCTTGCTAATGGTGCTTAGGATGGGTATATATTTACAGAAGAGTGGATGCCACCCCCCTCCCCATTTATGGCTGAACTGGAAAGCCCATACTGAAATATAGATACTGTGACTTCCCTACAACTGCACAAAATGCAAGAGAGCTTATATGGTGTTTTCAGCTTATTTATCCTTAGTCCCTCCCCCACTTGCAGCTAAGGTCGACTGATGGGGTGGGAGAGATAACTGACTTCCCCCTCAACTACTTGATGAGTGTGGGAAGGAGGTGTGACTATAGCTTGCCAGCATAGTGGTTGGAGGACATTTCTAGGTAACACTGTACCCCTTCCTCTAGCTCTTACATTCTTTCTGCCACAAAAGTCCCTGAGCCTTGGAGGTGGTGGTAGGTGTGAGATGATCTTCCTCCCATTGTGGCAGCACTGAACGTTCAGATCTCTACATTGTCTGTTTTCCATTGGCTGTTGGCCCATTTCAGTGGGATTCTGTCTACCATAAAAACACAAACAGCAAGAAGCAAGAGCATCTAAAGAGTGGCTGCTATAACCACTTAACCTATGGGTGTAAAAACAAATGCTTGGATGTTATTTTAGCAGGTGCGTCACATCCATCTAAGAAAACAACTGCAGTGGCTTCCTACTGGACCCTATATTCTCCCAGGCCACAGGGGGTTGGTCTGGCCTACAGTACCAGATGTGTGTTCCCCCTAAGAGTAGGCATTATATCCAAAAAATACAGTAGATGGGCCACTATTGCACCAGTTGGACCATCTTGTTTGGCATGTTGATAGTGCAACACACAGGTCAGTCATTGAGCAGAATTATAGGGGATGATTCTCCCTCAGCCATGTGCATATTACATTCTGGCAACATGAAAGCCACCCATTCAGTTCAGGGATCTTCCAGCTTAGTCCAAGCTTGATTTCTCCCATTCCCACACTCACATCATTCAGTGTCTTCAGCAATAGGGATTTCCAATCCACTTGTTGTATACAACCAACAATATTGGCAAGGGACTTCTAGGGCCGCTCAAGCCAACTGCTGATGGGGGGTCGGGGGGAAGGGCTTCCGTAGGGTTTCTTCTATGCTTAAGGCTTGCTTTATTTCTGTATATCTGGAGAATTTTTTTTCCCATTTATTCCCATAGTTCTTTGTATAGCCCTCCTTCCTCCCTCCCCTTTAACTACCCCGATTTAACATATTTCTCCCTTAGTAGTACCTTCATACTGTTATTCTTCTTTCATGGGTTCCTTCCCATTTACCTCCGTTTTCCTTCCGTGTTCCTGGTCCCTGCAGTTGCATCAGCATATGCACTCACATATAACGATTTGGTGCTAGGATCCACAAATGAGGGAGAACATACTGTTAGAGTCCAAGTTGGCTGCGGCCCTCCCCCAGTGCAGTAAAGCCTAAAAGACAGGCCCCAAGGGCCCCTTGAAAACAGAAGTTGAGTCAGTCTGAGTCAGCATAGTCTGAGCATAGTCTGTTTCCCCAGAGTCAGCATGAGTCAGCATAGTCTGCTTCCCCAGAGCCAGCATGAGTCAGCATAGTCTGTTTCTCCAGAGTCAGCATAAGTCACCATAGTCTGTTTCCCCATGATAAGTTTCATAATGTATGGATTCCTGCCTCTATTTTAAGCTGTTTTTATCTTCCCAACAAAGCGACTTTTATCTTTCTTGCCTTCTGCACCACTTTTAAAGCCTCTAGCCAGCAGCTTGTGAGCTGGTGGCTTCCTCACTCCAGAGATAAGAGCCACCCTGTGTGAGCTTCCAAATAAACCATGCTCTGCCTGAGTTCTTGTCTATGTCTCAGTTTTTTACCTATCATGTGGTGCAGAAACCTGAGACACCAACATTGGAAAGCCCACATAAAGTTCTCAGGCCAGACCCACTGCTAGCAGCCCCCCACTCACACCACTGATTCGGCTTTGAGGTACATCCTGTCTCTGTCTCTTTCTTTATTTAGCTTTGAGATACATCCTGACTCTTTTTGTCTCTTTCTTTATTCTCTCTTTCTCTCTCTCTCTCTCTCTCTGTCTCTCTGTCTCTCTCTTCTCCCTTCTCAACCTCTCTGTTGTCTTTTAGTTCAACTCAAAGGTCACTCCCAGACCAAACTCAGGGCCACCAGGCAGGATGGGTCCCCAAGACCATTAAGTATCTGGCATGGTTACTGTATCTGCCTAAGCCCACCTGAGAAGGTTAGACCTACTCCCCCATTGCTCTCAAACACTTTCTCCTAGAGTCTCCCAGTTCCAGTCCCAGTGACTAGTTCTCTTAAAGGAGCACAGACTTCTCCCAGCCTGCTATAAGGTTTTCTGGCTGCCTGCTTTGACTGGGGTTCCCAGAAACCTTAGCAGCCTACTACTTGTGCAGGGGGTGCAGGTCTCTTTTCTTAAGGTCATATTAAAGTTCTCTGTAAACCTTTTGAACTTTGGCTCCATCGACCAGAATCTTTCTTTTCCCCATTCTACTTCTATTCTCTGGAACTCCAAAAGAAGATCAACCCCACGAATGCTGGGCTTAACCTGAGGCATGTAAAAAGGCTGGTCCTAAGACTGGGTAAAACTGGGTAGGTCGACTCTGGAAGTTTCCACCCCCTTTCCTCTCACAGGAGGAAGCCTCAATCTCTTCTCTCTCTCTCTCTCTCTCTCTCTCTCTCTCTCTCTCTCTCTGTCTCTCTGTCTCTCTCTATCTCTCTCTCCCTCTTTCTTTTTGCTCTCCACACCTCCTCCTCACTTTTATTTCCCTGCTCTCAGTGATTTGGGGCTTTTCTCTTTCTCTCGCACCCTCCTCGGGCTCCACTTCCCTCAGCGTTGACTGAGTCTCAGACTCTCTCTCCCTCTCCTCTGGCCTCCTACTCCACTGCCTCACTATGCCACACTCTGGGTCCTAGGTTTTCTGCTTGAGATGTAAAACCACACCCATGTGTCAGAAAGCTCCTGTCTTCTCTGGTTATAGGACACCACTTCAGGAGACAGCAACAAGCCTGCCTTCCTGTCCAGGACAGTAACTCACTCTTTCCCCTCTCTGGTGAGTGCAGGATGCTGCTTCTATGGGCAAAGAATATGTTTTGGACCTTCTCCAGTGAAGGACGCATTTCCTAACATTGGTTCCACACACTTGCCTGACACGACCTGCTATGTCTTTTCTTCTCCTCCTCCCTCCTGTCTTTCTTTTCCTTGTGTCCCTTGCCTTTCTGTCTGGAATCTTAGCTGCTATCTATCTCACACTCCACCCCCATAAGGAAAGAGTTCTCTATCTCCTCCTACTTGCTCAATTCCTTCTCTGTCTCCTCTGTGCTATATATGCAATCTGTCATTATGGGAACCTCTTGGTCTAAAGCTAAAGGTCTCATACCTCTTACTTGCCTTCTCAAGTCCCTAAAACAATTGGGACTTTCAGACACATGCCAAAAGGATTAAAATTTCTGTGCACCACTGCCTGGCCACAATACAAACTAGACACTGGACACAGGAACCCTAGACTTCAAAATTTAAAGAGATTTGGATAATTTCTGCCAGCCTAGAGGCAAAAGATCCAACCTCTCGTATGTCTAAGCCTTCTCTCATCTTCTAGCTAGTCCCTCCCTCTGAGCATCTTGTTCCCTGAATCAAGTCCTCCTCACAAAAACTATTCCTCATAAACTCAACCTGTCTACTCCTACCCCCACAGAATCCTCTGCTCCCCCTTTGTAGTCCTCTACCTCAGCCTTTGATACCAACATAGGGGACGGTATGCCCCCCCCATTAGAACTCAACCTCAACCTCCTCCTTCCCTTCAACTGGAGTCACAGAGAGCTCCTCCTCCTGCTCAACCTTCACTATATCCCCCTCCACCTCGAACTCCCACCTCCCTGTCTTCACCTTCTACTCTGCCCTGCCACCCCAAGCCATATACTCCTTCTCTCCCTCACAGCTCTAGACTGCTTGAACACAGTCCAGGCCTCAAACAGCTTCTTGATCTGAAACAGCTTCTTGTCAAACACCCTCTACTCTCCCCCATTTCACCTTCTAGTACCAAGATTCCATTTATCTCTTACTGTCCACTCTTACTCCCACCTAAACCTCAGGGCTTACCCCCTGCCCTCCTGTGCTCCCGTGTTGACAGGACACCCCTCCTACTTCTCTGACTCCCCAGTCTCCCTTGACCTCCCCCTGTCTTCCCTCTCCATCCCCCATATCTTAGCTTACCCACTCCCATGCCCAATCTCAGCCCCCTACCACACATGGCATTGTCCCCCTTCAGGAGGTTCCCAGAGTGGAAGGAGTGGTTGAAGTCCACATCCTATTTTCCCTTGGTGACCTAGCACATACATCTTTGGTTTTTCTTACTCTGTGTTACTTCATTTAGTATAATAGTTTCTAAGTCCATCCATTTACCTGCAAATTTAATTAATGCATCTTTCTTTTCTCCTGAGTAGAACCCCATGACGTAAGTGTACCACATTTTTGTGAACCACTCCTTAGTGGAGGGGCACTTAGGTTGCTTCCATCTCTTAGATAATGTGAAAAAAGTAGCAATAAACATCGTTGCACAACTGTCCCTACAGTAGGATGGGTTCTTTGGGTATATGCCAAGGAGTGATAAAACAGGATCAGACGGTAGGTTCATTTTTAATTCTTTAAGAGATCTCCACACTGTTTTCCATGGTGGTGCATGCTGGTGGTGGATCCTACCAGCAGTGAATGAACATTCTCCTTTCTCAACATCCTTTCCAGCCAGCATTTGGTATCATTACTTCTCTTGATTCTATCCAGTCTGACTGTGGTAAGGTAAAATTAAAAGGTGGTTTTAATTTGCATTTCCCTAATATTAATGATGTGGAACAATTTTTGAGATGTTTCTTAGCCATCTTTATTTCTTCCATTGAGAAGTCTCTTTACATATTTAACCCATCTTTTAATTGGGTCATTTGCTTTCTTGCTTCTTTGTTTTCTGAGTTCTTTATACATTCTGGACATTAAACTTTTGTCAGATTCATCACTGGTGAAGACTTTTTCCTATGTTGTGGGTTTTCTCACTTCCTTGGTTGCTTCTTTTGTTGTACAGAAGCTTTTTAGATTAATGAGTTTCCATTTATAGAATTTTTACCTTAATTCCTGAGCAAATGCTTGTATCATTTAGAAAATCCTTTCCCACAATTATATCTTGTAGTTTACTGCTGATGCTTCCTTCTAATAGTTTCAGAGTTTCCAGGTTCACATAGAGGTCTTTGATCCATTTGGAGATGAATTTATGCAAGCTGAAAGATTATGATATAGTTTCATTTCTATAGGTAGAGATCCAGTTTTGTCAGCACCATTTGATGAAGATGCGGTCTTTCCTCCATTGTGTGTTCTTGGCACCTTTATCAAATATCAGGTGGCTGAAATTGCATGTATTCATATATGGGTCTTCTATTTTGTTCCATTGTTCTACTGGTTTATTTTTGTGCCCATACCATGTTGTCTGTATGACTATAGCTCTGTAATATAGTTCAAAATCTGGTATAGTAATCCCCCCAACATTATTCTTAGTGCTCAGGTTTGCTTTAGTTATCTGAGGTCTTTTGTGATTCCATATGAATCTTAGGATTGTTTTATCCAATTCTGTGAAAAATGTCATGGAGATTTTGACTGGCATTGCATTGCATTTATAAATGGCTCTTGGTAGGATAGTCATTTTCCTTGAAGAAGAGATGAGTTTGATGCAGACAAAAGCCATGGAATTTTTTTCTTAATCCACTCAATTAGCCTGTGTCTTTTGACTGGGAAGTTCAGTCCATTCGTGTTTAAAGTTATTATTGAAAGATGTACATTTCTTGCCATCATTTTGATTAATGTTTGCATTCTTTGTCTAGTTTTGTGTTTCCACAATTATGCCTTTATTTGGTTTCTTTCTTTGCCCCTGGGGTATAATTCTTCCTTTTCCATTCTTTGTATTGTTTCAAATGTTCTTTGAATGGCTGGTTTCATCAACAAGTATTCTTTCAGGCTATTAGTGTCATGTAAGATTTTTCTTTCTTCATCAACTATAACAGACATTTTTGCTGGATAAAATGTTTTGGGCTGGCATCTATGATCATTTAGAATGGGAAATACCTTGGTCCAGGCTCTTCTGGATTTCATATTTTGCATTCATAAGTCAGCTGTGATTCCAATGAGATTTCCTTTATATGAGAGGTTGCTTTTCTTTTGTTGCTTTCAATATTCTTTCTTTGTTCTGTACATTCAGGGCTTTTACTATGATATGCAGTGGGGAGTTTCTTTTCTAGTTCTCTCTATTTGGTGTTCTATGTGCTTCTTGTATTTTTATGGGAATATCTTTCCTTAATTTTGGGAAATTCTCTTCTTCAATCCTGTTTAAGATCTGGTCAATACCATTAACCTGAAATTCTTCTCCATCTTCTATGCCTAAGAGGCGTACATTTGGTCTTTTCATGGTGTCCCATCTCGTGCATATTCCATTCCTGTGTTTTCTAAGATTTTTTTATAATCTTTGCTTGAGCCATTCAGTTCTTCAACTTTACCCTCTAGTGTTGCTATCCTA
>NW_008355253.1:1096339-1103313 GCF_000622305.1 Nannospalax galili | reverse complement strand
GATTTGTTTGTGTGGTCTTTAAATTTTTTAATTCCTTGATCATGTTTATGTTTATCATTTTAAGTTCTGTGTCCTGGGTTATCTCTAAGGATTCTCCTTGTAGAACACTTCTACAAGACTGGTGGAGTTTGTTTGGGATATAGTGTTTTGGCTTTCCATTTTATTTATTTATTTATTATTTATTTTTGTTATTTTTGACATGTGAATTTCTTCTGTTGTTTGTAATTCTGGTACGAAAATTAAGTTTTCTTTTTTGCATTGAAGTTTACTTCTGTTTGTATTATTGGTGTGCCTTCATTGTTTTCTTATTGGTTATGTAAAGCTGGTTGGTCTAAGTTACAGGTTCTCTCATATTTTATTTTGGAGGGAACTGCTGGCTTCATATCAGCTGCTCAGGAGCTCCCACAGAAACCCAAGTCAAGCTCAAGTCATGTACACTCAGACTTCCTTGTAAGTTTGAACCCCTATTGGTGGGTACTCAAAACACAATTTGGGAGGGTCCCTAAGGGGAAGCCCAATTTTTGTACTCTCAGGCAGTCTTCTGGGTTCTCAAGCCCTAAACCAGGCAGAGGCCAGATCAGATGCTATTAGGAGGTCTCCTGAATTCTCAGCCCCTACACCAGACAGAGGCTAGATCAGGTGCTCTCAGGCTGTCTGCTGAGGTCTAAGCCTTTTCCTACATTAGGGAAGAGTTCTGCCCTGGGGCCCTGGGAAGTGCCTCATGTAATCCCAGTTAGAGGGTTAGGTATGGTGTGATTTGAGGAAGCTCACCACAGAGTCCAGATCAAGTACAGTCAGACAGTCTACTGAGTTCTCAGCCCCTATACCAGAGGGAGGCCAGAACAGGCACTCTCAGGCTGTGTGCTAAGGTCTCAGCCTTACCCTACCATAGAGCAGAGGACTTCCTTGGGGCCATGGGAAGGGCCTCACATAATCCCAGTTAGGGGTTTGGGTTCAGTTCACTAGCACGTGAAGGCCTGATCCAGGCACTCTCAGGCAGTCTACTGAATTCTCAGGCCCTCCACCGGAGGGAGGCCAGAACAAGCACTCTCAGGCTGTCTGCTAAAATCTCACCATCTCCATCCTAATTTTAAATTTATTCCCTCCTGTCTTTTCCTCTACACTGCCACATTCGCTCTGCTTCACAGTTGGTGTGTGTCATTCTTTAATTGTCACTTATATCTCAGTAAATGCCTTAACAGGGAAATTGTTTTCCTTCCCCTAGCATTTGTACCCATGCACTTAATTTCTTATTACACTTATTCATTTATCCTTTGTGTTTGTGTGTGTGGGTATGTGTGTGTGTCTGCGTGTGTGTGAATGTGTGTATGTACATGCACGCATGCATGCGTGTCATGGTATGTGTGTGTCAGTCAGAGGAAAATGTGCAGGAGTCAGTTCTCTCCTTCCATCAGGTGGTATGCAGAGATTGAACTCATGTGGTCAGGCTTGACAGCATGTACCTTTATCCACTGAGCCATCTGACCAGTCTCCATGCATTTTTTCTTATGATTTCCTTTTCAGAGTTCTTTCAGTGCTCAGTACTATTCATAATAGCAAAAATGGTAAAACCCATCTGTAGTTACTTTAACATTTCTTCCCACATGAATATGACCTTGCTTTGTTCAGTTCAATTTTTATCTCTAATGTCTGTTACTATTTGGCACAGAGTATATTCATAGTATGTGCTTGCTCAATGAGTTTGGTACATAATCACAGTAGCATTTTATAACAGTGCTATACATTTCTCAGTGATATTTTACCAAGAGAAATTGACAAAAAATTGAAGAGTGCTTACATTTATATATGCAATAACATGGCTTTTATCACATATATATTTTTATTGAGTTTTTGTGCATTTCATATAATATACCTTAATCAAATTTAGACGTCCTCCCCACCCTCCATAGCCCACCCCACTAGATTTCTAGTATTCTGTCATATATGTTAAGTCCTATACAGTCAAGCATTTGTATATAAATGTCCCCTGGTGAAAGTTCCCCCACTGGGTTTGTAAGTTGTGTTTGCTACTGGGAGGCACATGCATGGCTCCCTTATGACCCACCGACCAATATTCCACCAAACTGTAGTTTAGAGAAAAAAGATATTTATTTGGGCTTTCCAAGAGAGGACATGATGTGAGGGAAGAGTTACTTACAAAGGTATAGACACCTGTTTGCTTTATTCCCTACATCTTGGCTGAGCCTTCCAAATCTGTGTCCACCACTGCTGGCCCAAGATGGCAAAGCACCCATTTCCTCCCTGACTTCTTCCATGTCTGTCCTTAGACCTTCCTCCTCATGAAATTGAAGCTGACTGATTGGGTGGGAGGGGTGACTCTCTCCCTCCCTTTCTATGGGCTCTCTCAGGGTTCAGACATACATCTGTTGCTGGTCCTTCAGAAGACATTCCTCTCTAACAGGAGTCTAGTCACTTAACTAGAGTCACTCCCTTAAAGAAGATGTACTCTCCCTCACCCCATAGTAAGTAATCATTTGCCAATATTTCTCTGGCTAACCTAGGGACCTGCTGCCTATTTCACACATTCTATATTGGGTTTTGTCTGATTGAGTCAGCATTGGTCTTGTTTATGCTGTCAACATTGTTGAAAGTTCATGAGCAAGTTCCCAGAGACCTGAAAGCCTCAGTTTCCTTATGGTCATGACCCAACTCTGGCTCTTACAATCTTTCAATCTCTTTTTCCACAATTGTCCTAGAGCTGTGTGTAGGTTAGGTTTAATATAGGAATCTTATCTAGGGACACAGACTCTATAGTGTCTTATTTTATAAAATTTAGCCATTGTAGCCTTCTGTGTGCATCATGCTGTGTTGTATGAGGAAACTTTGCTGGTGAGTGTTGAGGGATGTATTACTATTCTTACTTTCCCCTGTTCCACTATGTTCTGTTAGCCTTATGTGTAGACATTCCACTGCTTAGGGCTGGGCATCTTTCAGACATACGTTTTCTGTGTATGATCAGTTGTAGAACTCTGCAATAGCACCAATCCTTTGTATGTGAGAATATATCCTGATGTAACATCCAGAGCTAGGAAAAATGGAAAGGAAGCATGGAAGAAACGGGAAAGAAAAATCCAGAGAGAGAGGGATAATATGAAACAGATATTAGAAAGGCAAAAATGGGAGTATTCAACTTGGAAGGATGTACAAGTAACCATCGGGTAAAGGAAAAGAAGGCATTCAAGAGAAGGATAATAACAGGCAGGTATTATCAAAGGGATAATGGGGGTTCTTAAACTGGAGAAGGGGGCAGTTAGACACAGAGAGAGTTAGAGTGAGAGCAAGAGAGAGAGAGAGAGAGAGAGAGAGAGAGAGAGAGAGAGAGGAGAAAGATAAATAAATCTTATGTGGTGTAAAAAAGTCAGAGAGAACTATATTAACTCAAAGCCCCCTTAAAATACACATAAAATATGTAAACATGACTGCATGTGTATACCTGAAGGCTACATAACAAGAAACCCAGTGCCAGAGAGAGAAAAACTTCCCTTAGAGTTCTTGGTCAGGGTAGTCCAAGAGACACCAAAAATAAGGTAGGCTGTTTCCAGAACCTTTGATCATCTCTCATAATTTGAAGATAAGACCCTGAACACAGGGCATACTTTGGACAAAAGACTTAGAGCAATAGAGCTGGAAATGACGGGGAAGCCTTCTCCCAGAAGACTACCTCTCATAATTTTTACAAATACTAAGCAAGATGCTATGGGAAAAATTAAGCAATGGTCTTGCCAGCTGTAAAGCTTAATAACCACAACAACTGGTAGGGCAAATTATCTCTTTTGGTGCAGTAACAGCACTTTTTAAAAATATTCTATTTATTATTTTTATTTTATGTGTATGAGTGTTATGCATGCATGTAGAAAAGTGCACCGGTGTCATGGAATGCCTGCAAACAGAATAGATTGTTGGATCCCCTGGAACTGGATTTATGGACAGTTGTTAGCTGCCATGTGGGTGCTAGGATTTGAAGCCAGGTATTCTGCTAGAACAATCAGTGTGCTTAACTGCTGAGCCATCTCTCCAGCCCCAGTAACAGTACTTTTATCCAGGAGGTAGTCAACAGGTATCTAATTGGATTTAAAGCCTACTCAGTGGAAGGGAAAGAATGGGTGGCACTGTAAATATAGCCAAATACATATGGCTGGAGAGGTCATGAATCCTAGAGAAACCCTATCTCTGTCATATCTCTACACAAATGATACTTCATATTATATACTAAATGTAGAATTTTTTTTTTTTTTGGTCTTTTTGAGAAAGGGTCTACCTGTACTCCCAGATGGTCTGGAACAACTTAGATGTTTTTGTCTTTTAGATAGAAAATATAATTTTTGCTGATTGAATTTTAGTATTCTAAGTAGAAAGTCAGTGTTACTATTCCTACCCCATGGTGTACAGTGCATCCTGCAAAGTAAAGATCAAGTAAAGATGCTGCAGAAGTGAGCACAGTGTTATCACGTTCAAATGGGAGTTTCTAAGAAAGCTGCTGCCTCCCATATGTGAGGATAGACCCCGGTTCTCAAGGAGGTAAAGTCATCTCTCTGGAGTCCTGTAGAAATGGATAACCTCTTCTCAATGTTACAGATGTTTGATTATGATGAAGTGTAGGTTAAGGGGAAAGTATTAAATTGAATTTGCTTTGTTTTCTCAATTAAAACAATCTTTTACTTTTTCTAAGCTTGGACATGCTGTTGCCTCTGTGTGTTTTTCCTCTCCCAGCTGCATAAGCCTCTAAGCAATACAGGGTGATGATAGAATCCCAATGGTTTTCATATTTTTTTTCTACAAAAAATTTCATCTGTGTCTTTTCTCATGGGAGAAGTGACTGGGTGCAGAAAACTATATTTTCTTCACTTTCTTTTTCCTGCATGCAATAGTTTAGATGTCATTATATGTTTCTAAGTCCATTTGATTCAAGAAGAAGCCACTGTTAGTATTTCTTAGACTTCCAAAAATGGTCTACAATCTATCAACAATCGCCACTGCACAGAAACATCTTTAATCACTGAGAACATGAGGCATGTGATTAAAACACTACATGTTAATCAAGACAGCTGCTGAATTAATTTTCATTCATTTTTGTGTCGAAGAATCAAGCCAAATACGCTGAATGGATTTTATAGAAATGGGAAGATTAAAAACAGTAATAAATGAACATTAGTTCATCAAGGACATTTATCTCAATTGTAGAATAACCTGACCTAGAAAATTTCTGTTTAATACTTGTGTGTATTTTTAGTCATTCTGTCTTTCTCCACTGTAGAAGATTCCATTGTAAGGGATCTTTTAAGTTTTGATTTACTTTTTCCATGTACGGACTCATGTATCAAGAATCTATCTTGAATAACATTAATATGCTGTTGACATTATCCTACCCCTGCCTCTGATGTATTCACTTCATTCTTCACTACTGAACCTCATTGGAATAAAAAAGAAAAAAAAATACTCTGTATGAGATCTCAACAAAATGGAAATATATTCAGTAAGGAAAATAATTAATTTCATAATTAGAAGTTCTGGGCTTTTCTGTGGCTACAGTTTTACATTTTTGAACAAAATTGTCCTTTACTAAAATAAACTAATCAAGCATAGACCACTTACATTTAAAGCCAGCCATTGCCAACCTGTCTTTCAGCTAAGTCTATGCAATTCAATCAATATGCATCTCAACCTATTTTAAATGTAAATAGTGCATGTTCATTAAAGAATAATTAAAGGAAATAATTTAAAGTTTTAATCACACTGCCTGTGTATACCACTGATATTTTGACCAATATTTTGACATGTTCACATGACTATATTATACAATGTTTATACACAGAGTTCCATGAAGCTTTAAAAAATGAGATGATATGCATGCATCCCATTTGTAGATTATCATCGATTGCAAATAATTCTGTGGAAATGAGACACTTCATGCTATTTCATTAGTCATTGTGTATATTCTATATTTATATGATGGTATATTATTTTATTGTATCTATATATCCTGCTTAGATTTTGCTCCATTTCCTATGACTTTAACCAGTACTTCCTCATAAATGTATTTTTTTTCCATTGTATTATATTTTGTGTAATTTATTACATATTGAACTTTGGAATCAGCATTATAATATTTTTTATTTGAAATGTTTATTAAATAGCTTAGCAGGAATTATTTTATCAGTTTACACTCCTTCCAGCATATATAAAGCCCTCCATCAATTATAATTTTTATCATTTCGGTAAATCTGTAATGCTAGGCACTTGCATATCCCTTATTTTGGAGTCCTATTTCTGGTAAGGTGGAATATTTTCATAGTAATTGAAGATGTTATTTCTTCTATGCCACGGGAAAAATCTGAGGAGTCAGAGCATACTTCAGGGAAATATTATTTATGTATTATCTTCAATTTCCCAAAAATATCTCTTCATGTAAGAGGGAAAGATTTTATATGTGCATTATTGACTTTGTTAAACCTGTTCCAAAGAGCAGATTACAAGGCATTTTAGACCAAACTGAATCATGAATTCTACCTACACAATTTATTTGAACCCAGGTGAACTGACTTACTGTGCTTACATTGTTGAATCACAATGGAGAATTTTCCCCTATTTTAACAAAGGACATTATAAAGGAAAATTCTAATAATTATGTAAGTAACAGTGTGCTCTGTGTCTGCTCTAGTATTGGAGATATCTATGATGGCTCATCGAATATAATATTTATGGCATTAGTGATTTTTTGGTAGATCTTCACTCAATAATTGTGGTGTATAAGAAAAGGCAGAAAGTTTAATACCATTACATTCTCTAATTAGTAAAATTTGAATTTCTATGAGAAAGGACAGTGTAATTTACTTAACTTTGTGCTTCCTATTTTTGGATAATTAATTTCTGATCCAAATTACCAACTTTTCCTTCACCTTCATTTTTTATAAATTAATATTTTTTAAATATGATAAATTACTATATTTTTCACA
>NW_008355253.1:1088131-1096233 GCF_000622305.1 Nannospalax galili | reverse complement strand
GGACAGTGTAATTTACTTAACTTTGTGCTTCCTATTTTTGGATAATTAATTTCTGATCCAAATTACCAACTTTTCCTTCAGTCCTTCATTTTATAAATTAATATTTTTTAAATATGATAAATTACTATATTTTTCACATTTCTAAGGTATAACTTAGACACATCAATACATGCAATTACAATTGATGTTCTTTCAGATGTCTCAGAACTAAATATAACTTGTCCCCTATCTGATTTATTTCCAGAGTACCAACAAGTTTGGATAACTTAAGTCTTAATCTTACTGGAAAAGAAAGGCCATTAGTGTGAGAGATTTATTAAAATATTGTAGAGACTTAGATTTATTTATGCTTTGTAAAATGCCTATATTTGAAAAAGGGATTTAGTGTAAAATACAACCCCCCAACATCCAAACTCACATATACATACATTTTTTGCATGAGTTTAAACGTGTTAATAGTTATTTCCTGAGGATGGAAAGGAACTTACAGATGTTTATGATCATTCCTACTTCCCAATTACAGGTGATAGCTCCAGAATAGCTTTGTTCCCCAGTCATTCTGTTATCCTACATTTAGACACTGTTATCATTTATATTGTATCATACAGCTACTTTTGCTCATTATTGCCCCAGATTACTAATAACTAGTTCCTCAAACATCCTCAATTCTGAGTCTTTCTGGCCTTATTTTATTATCATTTCTTAGTCTTAGTTCAAAGGCACTGAGGGAAAGGGGAACCTGGTGGGTCACACCCAGCCATCAAGTTCTGGAGTGTATAGAGCATATTCATAAACAAAAGTTTTATAAAGTGGAGGAAGTTACAAAATAACATTTCAAATGTTACATTCTTGTATTCATTCTTTTGAGAGAAAAAATTTAAATTCTTCATAATTATTAAATTTTTCATAATTCCTCAATTCTCCTCTCTTTACTATTCCATCAAACTCTTCAAATTTTAGCAAAATTTTCATGGTTACCTTTGGCTATTGTGTTTAATAAGATTGGGCTGTTGTTATGCTAATTAATGTGGTATTATTTAGTCAAAGCCATTTCTGTAATTCTCTGGACTAAATCTCCAACACAGGGGATTATGCAACATCCTACTAGAATCATGACTCTAACTACTATAATCAAGATTGTTAAACTGTCATTATTCCATTCAATTTGGCAGACCATTGTTCCATTACATTAGTAAAGGTGATACCTATTTCTGAATTTTCTGCTGGTTCATTAGTGATGGCACTGAGAACTTGGAGAGCCCTAGTAATGTTCACATTTGGAACAGTGTTATTAGGGATGAAATTACAATATTGTCCTCCAAACATTACATGAATTCCACCTTTCTTCAGCCAAAACCATGTCTAATGGTAACCTATTCTCCCAAGTCACTTTTCTGGTGGAGATAAATTGGGATATCAGATATGAAAGGTTACTCCTCCCGTGTACCTAAGTAAAAGGCCCCAAAAGTGCATCAGTAGTTTATTTGTATAGCCACCCAATGTAGGAGGACAGAAGTCCTTGGCTGGTGTCTGGAAAGATATATAAGGGAAGAGAAAAGGTAAGAGTTACTAGTGTTGCAAGTCCTATGCAGGGAACCAAGAGAAGGCAGAACGGAGAATATTTTTTAAATGACATTGGAATTTCCCCTTTTTTTGGAATTTTTTCGTACAATAAAATTTGATGATATTTAGATCCTCTCCCCTATCCACACTTCTCTTTATTATCCCCACTGTATTTAATGTACACAATTATATATATAATAAAACCTATAGAGTTTAATTTGTATCTCCAAATGTTCTTCAGTGTGTTTTCATCCACTGGAGCCTAGTTAATCTAACAAAAGACCCATGCTTGTAAGACACTGTGTCTACTCTTCGGAAACCAAGTGCTGCCACAATTGCCCTAGGTGTTGTTGGAACTTCATACCCACTTCCTCATGTCTATACTGGGATTTTTTTTTTTTTTTCTGGTTTGAACTTCCATGGGACTTTTATGTGATATCACTATTGCTGTGAGTTTGTTATGGAAAAATCAGAAACCAACTGCTAAAGTCAGGTGAAGAGAGGGAGTTTTAATTTCATGCTAGTGAGACTGACACACAGATCATTCCATAAAGGAGTGAGCCCACTTGCTTAAGTTTTTGAAAACCTTTATACTCATGTGTGAGGAAATGCAAGCAAAAGGAAAAACAGAAAATACACAATAATTAATAAAAATGTACATATGTGGTAATGAAGTTTGGTCACAAAGGTGAGTTTTGAGAAACAATGTCTTCTAGCCTGGGTAAAGGTTACAGCAATTTACCAGTTTTGGGAAACAAAGACTTTTATCCTGGGTAACCAAAAGGGGTAGGGGGAAGACTCCTGTTCACTGCCCCCATTTACATCCCCTGTCTCCAGAACTTTTCCTTCTCTCAAGTTCTTAATTACTATAATATGCCAAGAGCTTTAGAAACAATCTGATGTATTTTTTCTATTTCCATTATAAATTCATATAAGTAACCAGCTGTCTGGAAAACTTTGTTTCCTTGTGGTCATCCACCACTCCTGGCTCTTACAATCTTTCTACCCCTTCTTGTCCAATGATTTCTGAGTATTGGGAGGTAGAACTTTAATATAGGTGTCCTATTCAGGGATAAGTGACCTGCTGCCTTTGTTATCTGCATGTTAGCCAGTTGTGAGTTTTTGTGTTAATCACAATCAGTTGCATAAGGAAATTTCTCTGGTAAGACTTGTGAAACACGTAATTCTTTGTATATAACAATAAATCATTAAGTGTCAGTTTAATACAATAGCTATTAGATTTTCGTCTATGTTCTGTGACCTGACTAGCTTCAGGTTCTTAAGCGTGATATTCATGCAATGTATGAGCTGCATTCTAGGAAGTGTCCTTAAATCCAGTTAAAGAGTGGTTGGTTACTCTCATAATATATGTGCCGCTGTAGGATCAGTGGGCATATCATTCCAAGGCAGTTGTTTTTGTACTCCGCAAGATTCACAGCTAGGTAAGTGTGATGGCAAACCTTGGCCATCTACTTGACTGGATCTATGATTAACAGAATTGGATTATTCAAAGCTGGAAGACCCACTCTGAATGTGGGTGTTACCTTCTTTTGGCAACCCATATAAAACTCCATAGCAGGATTTTTTTGCTTTTCACCTGCTTGCCTTCTCTCTCACTGGTGGTTTCATCTTGTTGCTGTGACATTCCTCGGATGATAGTAGAACAACCTTAATTGGATTCCAATGTAGACTAGTGACTATCATATCTTTAGTAATACTTTAGGCCTTCAGTGTGAGATTAGGACTGCTGAGATATCAAGCTTTGTGGATTGAGCAAGTACCGGTTTCTCAGCCTCTCCAGTGTGGCCCACCCAAGGTTGGACTACTTGGACTCTCTCCTGTAATCTAATAAATCCATGTACATAAATCCATAAATCATTTTATCAGCTGTTTCTTTAGAAAACCCGAACTAATACAGATTGTGGTACCAGGAGAGGTGCTAGAGAAGCAGAATTGAAAGGATGAATGATTTTATTTAATTTTATGATATATATATATTATCATTCCAAAGAGAAGCAATTTTTAACAGTTTTCCAGATTTTTTAATGAAGTTTAAGGGGGGAAATAAATAAAAATAAGTAATGAAAGCTGAAAGATTTGTAAACATGAGGTCAACCTTGCTGGAATAATTATTTCCATTAGCTCTGTTCTTTTACCAGTTTATTGGGCTTCCTAATAGAGAACAAGGTGGGAGTTTCTTTACATAAGAGTGGGCAACCCCCTCATTTACAGCTGCACTGGAAAGTCCACACTTAAATATAGATTCTGTGATTTCCCTACAGATGCACAACATGGCTAAAGCAGGGCCTCATGAACTTCTCAGCTTATATATTCTTAGCCCCTCCTCCACATCCAGCTAAGGTCAACGATTGGGTGGGAGGGGTGACTGACACCCCAAAGACTCCTTGACAAGCTTGAGAAGGAGGTGTGACTATAGCTTCTCTGCATAGAGGTAGGAGGACACTTCCAGTTGACATGTCACCCTTCCTCCAGCTCTTTCTTTCTGTGAACCTCTTCTACAAAAGTCCCTGAGCCTTGGAGGGGACAGGTGTGGGATTATCTTCCTCCATTATGGCAAGACACTGAACTTTCAGTCTTTGCATCATCTGTTTTCCATGGGCTATTGGCTCATTTAAGTGGGAGTCTATCTACTATAAAAACACAAACAGCAAGAAGCAAGAACATCTAACCAGTGGCTGCTATAATAACTTAACCTATGGGTGTAAACATAAATGCTTGGATGGTACTTTAGCAGATACATCACATCCATCTAACAAAATAATTACAGTGGCTTCCTCCCTGGGGCCTATATCCTCCCCTGCCATAAGGGCTTGACCTGGTCTACAGTACCAGTTGTGTGTTCCACTCCTAGGCGCAGGCATTATATCCAAACAAAATTCACTGGTTGTATGTACACTAGATACACCACTATTGCACCAGCTGGAACACCTTGTTTGGCATGTGGATAGTGCATCACATGAGGTCCTTCATTGAACAGAATTATAGGGGACAGTTTCCTCATTGTATTAGTTATTTTTCTTTTGATGTGAGAGAAACACTGATGAAAGCAACTTACAGAACAAAGAATTTTTTTGAGTTTACAGTTCCAAGGGGCAAGAGTCCATCATGGAGCAGAAGCATGGCCACAGAGGTGGCTGGAGGAGGAAGGAAGCTAAGCTCTCATGTCTTCAAGCAGGCCCGGGAAACAAGAGTGACTGGAGATCTGGCAAGATTTAAAAACTCTCTAAGCCCACCCCTAATGACTTACTTTCTCCAGCATAGCCACACTTTGAAGACCTCCCAAAACAGCACCACCAACTAGGAAAAAAAGTCCGTGAAGCCTATGGGGAATAATCTCATTCAAACCAGAAAATCCATCTATTTGCATATCACCTTCTGACACTATTAACAACACTCATCCAATGGCAGGGAGTTTCCATCTTAGTCCAAGCTAGATTTCTCCCTCTCCCATACTTACATCATGCAGGGTCTTCAGCAATAGTGTTTTACTGTCCAATTCTGGCATACAAAGAACATTATTGGCAATGGATTTTTAATGTTTTGGGGGCCTCTAGGGCCCCTCTCTCCAACAGCTCATGGGGGAGTAACCCACCTCTGTGGCACTGGGATATTCATTCTTCTACAGGTGGAGATTCAGTTTTGTCAGCAGATGTTGAAGATGCTGTCTTTCCTCCATCGTGTATTGTCAAATATCAGATGGCTTAAATTGTGTATATTCAGGTTTGGGTCTTCAATGATGTTCCACTGACCTGTGTGTCTATTTTTGTGCCAGTACCATGCTGTTTTTGTGACTATAGGTCTGTAGTATAGTTTGAGATCTGGTATAATAATCTGTGCAGCATTGTTCTTTGTGCTCAGGGTTGCTTTGACTATCTGGGGTGCTTTGTGCTTCCATACAAATTTAAGGATTATTTTTTTCTAATTCTGTGAAGTATGTCATGAAGTTTTTGATTGGGATTGCATTGAATCTATATATTGATTTCGGTAGGATGGTCATTTCACAATAGTAATTCTTCCAATTCATGAGAATGGGAGATCCTTCCATCTTCTGGTGTCTTCTTCAATCTTTCTTTAAAGATTTAAAATTTGGTGGTAGAGATCTTTGATGTCTTTGGTCAAGTATATTACAAGGTACTTTATTTATTTATTTTTGATGCTATTGTGAATGGGAAGTTGTATTCTTTCTCTGATTGCTTATTATTCGTATATAGAAAGCTACTGAATTTTGTAGATTAATTTTTTGACTCGCCACTTTACTGAAGATGTTAATCAATTCTAGGAGTTTTCGGGTGGAATTGTTTGGATCTCTTAGGTATAGTATCATATCATCTGTAAAACGGATAATTTTCCAATTAGTACTCTCCTTTTCCACTTAGTACTCCTTTAATTTTCTTCTCTTATTGCTCTAGGAAGAGTTTCAAGCACTATATTTAAAAGGAGTGGGGATAGTGAACATCCTTGTCTGGTTGTTCCTGATTTTAATGGGAATGCTTCCAGGTTTTTTTCCATTTAGAATGATGTTGGCTGTGGATTTGTTGTATATACTTTTAATTATGTTGAGGTACGTTACCTTCAGTCCAATTCCCTTTGGAACTTTTATCATGAATGCATGTTGAATTTTGTCAAAAGCCCTCTCTTCATCTGTTGAGATGACAATGTGGGTTTTGTTTTTGAGTCCTTTTGTATGATTTATGTTATTATTGACTTGCTTATATCGAACTGTCTCAGCATCTATGGAATAAAATCTTCTTGATCATGATGAATGATCTTTTTGATGTACATCTGTATGTGGTTTGCAAGTATTTTGTTGAGAATTTTTGCATCTATTTTCATTAAGAATAGGTTATTCTATAGGTTATTCTTTTGTTGCGTCTTTACCTGATTTTGAAATTAGAGTAATGCTATCTTCATAGAAGGAATTTGGGAGATCTCCCTCTATTTCTATTATTTTGAATAATTTAAGTAGTATTGATTGGAGGTCTTCTTTAAATGTCTGGTAGAATTCTGCCATAAATACACTTGGGCCTGGGGTCTTTTAAAGTCAGGAGATTTTTGTATTACTGTTTTGATATCCTTATATACTATGGGTCTGTTTAAACTATTGATCTCTTCTTGGTTTAATTTTGGTGGTGCCCATGATTTTAGATACACATACATTTATTTTAGGGTTTCAAATTTCATAAATTATAGGTTTTTGAAGTATTCCCTTATAATGTTCTGGATTTTTTATTTATTTATTTTTTTTGGTATCTGTTGTGATGTTTCCCCTTTCATCTCTAATTTGTTGATTTGGGTTTGCTATTTCTCTCTTTTGGCTAATTGTGGAAAGAGTTTATCTTGTTTAGCTTTTCAAAGAAGAGCTCTTAGATTTGTTGGTTCTTTCAATTGTTTTCTTTGTTTCTATTTTATTGATTTTTTGTTATTTCTTCTCTTTTGCTGGGTTTTGGGTTTCAGTTGCTTTGGCCTTTGTAGAATCTTATGTTGTAAAGTCATTTAATTGTGCTTTTTCTGGTTTTCTTAATGTAGGCACTTAGATCTATTAACGTCTTTCTTAGGACTGTTTTTAAAGTGTCTCAGAGGTTTTGTAGTATTGAATTTTCATTTTTGTTGAATTACAGGAACATTTTTATTTATTTCTTAGTTTCTCCTTTGACCCATTCATCATTCAGGAGTTTGTTATTTAATCTTCATGAGTTCATGTAGTCACTGGGCTTCTTCCAGTGTTGATTTAAAGCTTTATTGCATTGTAATCTGATAGAATGCATGTAAATACTTCAATTATTTTTTTATTTGTTGAGGTTTGTTTTGTGCTCCAGTATGTGGTCAATTTTTGAGAAAGTTCCATGGGATGCTAAATAGAAAGTGTTTTCTTTGGTGGGTGGGTGGAATAGTCAGAAGATGTCTGTTAGGTACAGTTGATGTATGGTATCATTTATTTCAGATGTCTCTCTGTTTATTCTTTGTCTGGTTGACCTGTCTAATGGAGACAGTGGCCTATTTATGTCCCCTACTCTTATGGAGTTGTGTTAATCTGTGTGGAAGGTCCTGTGGTATTGTTTTAATGATTTTGGTTATACTCATTTGGTGCATATATATTCATGATTGTAATATCTTCTTTGTTAATTTTTCCTTTGATCAGAATGAACTGACCAGCTTTATCTCTTCTGATTAGATTTAGTTTGAAGTTTTTGTCAGATATCAGAATTTCAACCTTTACTTTTTTCTTAGGGTCATTTCCTTGAAAGAGTTTTTTATTTTTATTTTTTTGACCTTTTATCATAAGGTGTCACAGTGCAGTGACCACAGTCCAAGCCTGAAGGGCTTGGGGACCCCAAAGGATGGAAATCAAGACAGAGGAGATGCAGAGGCTTGTGTACCAGTGCATCTTTATTGTGAACTAAAGCAAGCTTATACAGGAATCAGATCTGGAGTAACCAAGGAATAACTAAGGATACATCACTAAACAGAAAGCAACCAAGGAATAACCAAGGATACATTACGTTACTACCAAGAATACG
>NW_008355253.1:1043764-1088113 GCF_000622305.1 Nannospalax galili | reverse complement strand
ACTCACACAACACTTACAGTATCCAAGATTCAGCTACATAATATTTATAATATCTTAGATATAAGGTGTAGTGTTTGTGATTACTCTTAGCAACTACTGTAATTCATTATTTCTATATAGAAACCAAGCTATTGGTGCTGAGAAACTCCGGTGCCCATAAACTGAAACAGAACTCTTTAGTTAGGTTTCCAAGACTGCCAATTAATCAGGGAAGCATAGCCTGTCAACTCAGACCACAGAAGCAGAGAGCAGGGAAACTCCCAAGTTGAAAACATTCTTTCTCCAAAGCTTAAGTCAAGGTAAGCTGCCACAGCCTAATGCAGTGATGGCTGTGCCCATAATAATAGTAGCTCCCAACAGTAAGGTAGTCCCTGTCCTTGATGGTGTGCTGGGTGTGTTGCAGACAACAAAAAAGATGGATTTTGTATTTTAATCCATTCAACTAGCCTGTCTTTTGACGGGGAGTTCAGCCCATTGACATTTAAAGGTATTATTGAAAGATGTGTATTAATTGCCAGAATTTTAATTAGTTTCCATTCTTTGTCTAATTTTGTGTTTCCACAATTATATCTTCATTTAGTGGTATAGTTCTTCCTTTCTCCATTCTTTGTATTGCTTCAAGTATTCTTCAAAGGGCGGGTTTTGTGGACATTCATTCTTTAAGCCTATTTCTGTCATGGAAGATTTTTCTTTCCTTTCAACTATAATTAATAGTTTTGCTGGGTAAAGTATTCTGTATTGTTATATATGGTCATTTAGAACTAGAAATACCTTAGTTTAGGCTCTTCAGGCTTTCATAGTTTACATTGATAAGTCAGGTGTAACTCTGGCTTTTTTTTTTAATATGTGAGTTGTTTTTCTTTTGCATCTTTCAGTATTCTCTTTGTTCTGTTCATTTAGTGTTTTTATTATAATATTCCTTGGGGAATTTCTTTTCTGGTTCTATCTATTTGGTGTTCTATGTGCTTGTATTTCTGTAGGGATGTTTTTCCTTAATTTGGGGAAATTATCTTTTACGATTTGTATAGGATCTGGCCAATACCATTAACCTGAAATTCTCCTTCCTCTATGCCTATGATAGGTAGATTTGTTTTTTTCATGGTGTCCCACATTTCCTGTACATTCCATTCCTGAGTTTTTAAAAATATTTTAAAATCTTTGCTTGAACAGTACAGTTCTTAACCTTCATCCTCTAGTGTTGATTCTGATTTCTATTTCATTCATTCTAGTGGTGAGTCTTTCTTCTGTTCTTTCACATTAGTTTATTTAGTGTTTTACTTCCTTCTTCAGTTTAGCCTGAGTTTTCTTCAATATTTCTCTCTCATTAGTGAATTCAGTCAGAAGTTTATTCCTATCTTCTTTTAGGTTTTTGATTTGTGGGTGTGTATTTGTGTGTGTATGTGTGTGTGTATGTGTGTGTGTGTGTGTATGTATGTTCTTTAAATTCTTTGTATTCCTTGATTATACTTATAATTGTTCTTTTAAATTCTGTGTTCTGAGGGTTCTCCTTGTAGAGCTCTTCCACAGGACTGACCAAGTTTGGGTGGAGCATGCTGTTTTAGTTTTTCATAGTATTGTTTTTCTGTTGTGATTTGGCATGTGTATTTATTTCATTTGTTGTTTGTGATTCTGGTATGGAACTCAAGCCTTCTTTTGTTGAATTGATGTTTGCTTCTGTTTGTATTATTGGTGTGCCTTGGTTGTTTTCTTATTGGGGTTTGTAAAGCTGGTTTTTGTGGGTTCAGTTTCTCTCAGATTTTAATTTAGAGGGAACTCATGACTTCAGATCAGCTACATAGGATCTCCAATAGAGACACAAGTCAGGCTGTGGTACACTCTGGCTCCCTTCTCACATTTGGACCCTATTAGCAGGTACTTACAGCACAGTTTGGGAAGTTCACTAAGGAGAAGCCCAATTTTGGCACGTTCAGGCAGTCAGTTAAGGTCTCAGCCCCTACTGTAGGGCAAAGAAGTCTAGCCCTGCCAATGTGGGAGGAGCCTCACATGGTCACTATCAGGAGGGTTGGCTTCGTGCAATTTGGGAAGGCTCACCACCGTGCAGAGCCCAGGTCCAGGCCTTCTCAGGCAGTTTGATAAGTCTCAGTCCCTAGTGCATGGCAGAGAGGTCTGCCCCTGGAGAGCAGGAGGGACCTCACAAAATCCCAATTAGGGGATTGGGCACAGGTAAATTTGGTGGAGGCCAGTTCAAGCACTCTCAGGTGGTATGCTGAGTTCTCAGCCCCTACACCATGCAGTAACCAGATCTAGGCACTCTCAGGACATCCTCTAAGGCCTCAGTCCCTACCCTACTGTAGGGCAGAGAGATTTACCCCTGGGGATGTGGGAAGGGCCTTACATAATCCCAGTTAGGGGGTTGTGTATGGCACAGTTTTGAGGAGCTTACCACCATGTGAAGGCTGGATCCAGGAGCTCTCAGGCAGTTTGCTCATAAAAGTTATTTTTCTGCATGTGCATACGTGTACCATTATTTTTGTGTATGTGTTCTGCAGGGTAGAACACTGTGTAAAGGTCAGAGAAGGAGATGCAGAAGTCAGCCCTGCCTTAACCCATGTGAGTTCTGGGACTCAAACAAGTAACTTTATCCACTAAATCATTTCACTAACCATCAATAACTTTGAATACATAACAAAATACAGTAGTATGCTATCAAATCCCGGACCATATCTGTACATTTAAAAATTCTTGGTGAATAATAGTTACTTAAGGAATTGCATTACTGTAGAATCACTGGCTTCAATATGTCTACAGTAAATGTGCACTACTGGCAAACTTATTCCAAAGTCCATGATTATTTTCTCTGGTAACTAAGCTGTCAAATGATATCCAGTGATAACTATCTCCTAGGATTCAAACGTGTGTGTTATAACTGACACTGGACCAGAGCTAGTATGTGTGATCATGTGATTTTTGACAAATGGTAAAATAAAAATACAACAGTATTTAATTATAATCTTAGAAGTAGGAAAAGTTTTCAAAATCAGAAGGTTAGAATTACTATACTAACTGATTTATATATAAACAAACATGCTATGTCAAAGCAAGGTTAACAAACATTTTTCCTACATGACACTGAAAAATAAAAATTTTAAATGAAAATCTAAAATATATAAAATGGAGACAATATTCGTGGCATAAAATTATCTTCACTTTTCTAAGGTAAAGAAACAGAAAAATAATCAAATTGACAAATAGACTACTAATGAACAAACTATGCATTGAAACAATGTCAGCAAAATGGTGTTCAGGAAATAATCATGTCATGACTATTCAAATAAAACTGTGAGAGCTAGCTTTATCTATTAATTTGGCACAGCCTACAGTCACCTGAGAAGGGAAACCTAATTAAGCAATTTCCCAGATCAGACTGGCCTGTGGAAATATCTATGGGAGATTGCCTTGTTAATTGTAGGAAGGTCCAACCCACAGTGAACACCATCATTCCATAGGCTTGTGGTTCTGGGATGTATGCAAAGCTCTCTAAGCATTAGCCAAAAAGCAGAGTTCCCCATGGTTTCAAGCTTCTAAATGAGTTCCTTCCCTGACTTCACTTGATGATAGACAGAGGCCTGGAAATTAAAGCCAGAAAAAAACACTCTTCTACCCTAAGTTGCTTTTGGCCAGAGTGTTTTATGACAGCAACAGAAAGGAAACTAGAACATAAGACATTTCCAATGTATCATTTTTAACTTATTTAATTAAAGAATTAAAATGAAACTACATAACAACAATGAGGAAATGGGTTATAGCTGAAGAATTCTAATGGAAAATTTAGTAGGAATTATGAAGCAACCAATATAGACTTCTTATCATGAGTTAATACAATTTATAATATGATACATAGATTTACATGTGTGGAACTATATATGTGTGTGTTACAGAGGCATTTATAATTCATTTTACAACCCTTGCTTTAAAGTATACTATGATCATATATGAACTTTAGATAGAAATTTAAAAGGTGCACTGGACATATAGTTACTAGAAGTTTTAATTATAGTTGAAAAGTGGATTAAAATGAATTGTGCTGATGATATCAGACTTAAGTAACAAAACCAATAAATAAGATATATTTAGCTAAAATTAACAAACTTTTAAAAAATGTATTTATCTATTATTTTATATTTTGTATGTATGAGTGTATTGCCTGCATGTAAGTAAGTACACCCATGTTGTGCAATGCCCTCGGAGGTCAGGTGAGATCATCAGGTTCCCATGGAACTGGAGTTATGAATTGTTGTAACCTACTAGGTAGGTCCCAGGTCTTCTGCAAGAGCAGACAGTGCACTTTACCATTGAGCCATCTCTTCAACCCCCAAATTAACAAACTTTTTAAATCAAAGGTTACAACTGATAGAATGGAATAGCAACAACAACAAAAAATTGGGAGCAATATTTGAGAATTGCATATTTTATAAGGAATGAAAGCCACAGAATATACAGAACATGATTGAAATTTAAGACCAACCCAAAACAATCCATTTAAAAAATACTCAAATATATATTCTCCAAACAAGATACAGAAATAGCTGATAAGCATCTCTGAAGATCCTAAACATAACTAACCACTTGAGAACAAAACATAAAACTATTATTAAATGCTAGGTTACAGGCATTTGGATGGCTGTTACCCAACAAAAACAAAATAAGTACTCCATAAACATGGGAAAATTGAAATTTTGTGCAATGATGATTTGAATGGAAATAGTACAGTTTCTATGGAAAACAGGATGTAAATTTAAAAAAAATAAACCTGCCATATGCTCCAGTTTACTTCTGTATTACTGTGACAAAACCCTGACAAAAAGCATCTTGGGAGGAAAAAATTTAGTTATCTTACTTTTTCATGTCACACTCCATTATTGAGGGAAGCTAAGGCAGGAGTTTAAGTAGAACAGGAAATTAGAGGCCATAACTGAAGCAGAGACCATGGAGGAAAGCTACTTTCTGGCTTGCATTCTCTTGTTTGCACAACACTACCTTTCTTAAAGAGTGGAGGTCTAGGGATTACATTTCCTGGAGTGGCCTGGGCCCACAAATCGATTAACAATCAAGAAAACTACAAACAAGCATGCCCACAGTCCAATATGATGAAGGAAATTATGTAATGAAAGTTCCCCTCTCCCAGGAATATTTAGTTATTGCCAAATTGACAAAAACTAAGTAACACAACTAAACCTTTTTCAACTTGGCACACAAACATACCATTATTTTTTCTTTTAAGAAAATAATTATTGAACTTTTGTGCACTTCATACAACAGTTACCAATCAAATTTAGAATCCCTTCCCCCACTGATGATTCCCCACCACCCCACCAGACCTCATGTATTCTGTCATACGTATTAAGACCTGTCAAGTCAAACATTTGTACCCAGATGCCCTTCAGTGAAAATTCATTCAGTCGAAGCTAGTCAGCCAATCCAGAGATCATAAGTAAGGCATACCCTCTCTCATCCAGCAGTAATCAATCTCTAATAGTTCTTAGTCTTGGGCTTGCAGCCACTCGTTTCTTTCACTCCACTCTGGGCTCCTGTCTAATGGAGTCACCATTACCACAAGTTCACATGTGCACACTTCCAGTGACCTGAAAGCCTCTGTTTCCCTGTGTTCATGAATAAACCTATCATTATCAAACCACAAATTTTCCTTTTGAATTTATCCATAAGATTGCATATTAATATTAATCTAAAACATAGTACAACTCTAAGTTTCACAGTCTTTAAAAATTCTAAAAAATTCCAATGGGTTCTTTTAAAATAGAAAACAATTTAAATACTTTTTCATTTCAAAAATGAAAAAGATTGAGCACACGTAAGCAAAAACATAGTCTTTCAGTGTAGCTCACTGTCTGATATCTGCAACTCACTTGTGATAATCTGATCTTCAAAGGGCTAAGGCAGTTGCACTTCTTGGGCTTTGCCACCTACACCACACATAGCTTGTTATGTATTCACTATATCTGCCTCTATCCTTGGTGATTCTTCCAGTGTTCTAGTATCTCCTATATGCTGACATCTTTACTGTGACTAAGCCTGTGCCTTCACACATGCCTTCTCCTGGACTTTTACAGTAAAAACCCTCAGCTGTTCTCCATGACCCTTTAATTCCTTCAATATCAATACCACTTGGAGCACTTTTACACATTACCAAGTTTGGCTTCCAGCTTGAGATGCAGCCCCATAGACCTCAGCTTCTGTGTGCTGACCCTGAGGAAATAGTTTCTAGAAGATTTTCACTCAAAGATGCTGGACACTTATTAATCACATCTAATTCTTCAGCCCCAGGTGACCAGCAAGTATACATCATTAATTCAAAACATCACATGGACTCTGAAATTCACAAGTCTGGTTTCCATTGTCTACACTACCCTCAGCATTTTTATGTTCAGCTTTTCACAGAACATCACATTAAGCACGGAATCTCCAAGGCTGGATTTTTCAGCTGAAGTCCTAAATGGTCTTACAATTCTTGCAAAAATAATAGCTATAACCCATTCTCAGTACCAGTTTATCTTTCTAGCAATTTATCATCTGTGTTTATGTCTTTCATTGTTTGTAAGAAGTAAATTCTCAAGTTTAATGTTGAATTATTTTATTTCATGATACAGTATCATAAATATGGTAAAAAGTTTTCAATTTTGGTATGGTGGGTATGGTGTGGTTTGTGTGTATGGTGTGTGTGTGTCTGTGTGTGTGCATGTGTGTGGGTGTGTACTTGCCTATGTAGAAAGCAGAGGTTGACTTCTGCCTGTCTTCCTTGGTTTTTTTTTTTGTTTGTTTGTTTGAAGGAGGGTCTCTCACTGAGCCTGAAGTTCACTGTTTAGCCTAGGCTGGCTGGGCAATTAAGTCCCTATGTTCTGCCTGTATCTGTGTATCCAGGTGTCCAAAGCTGCCTGTTTCCTCCCAGGGGCGGGGCCTGCTGTGGAAAATTGACTGCAGAGGGGCTTCTGGGAGCCATCTTGCGACAAGCAGTGAGCAGCCATGAAAATGCAGTGGAACGATGCCCCCAGCATCTCACCTGGACATGAGAGGGTGCATTTACTGACCTGGGGTGAGACTGCAGGCCCAAGATGCATGGGCAAAAGCTAACAGAGACTGTGGGCAGGCACTGGAGTGATCTGGAACATGGGGCTGAGCTGTGCAGAGCTGGGTGCCGGGAATGCATTTTTATGTAACTCCCCCCATTTACCCTCTCCCTGCCCAAGGGCATAAACCATAAAAAATTCACATAAAAATGTTACGTGGTTTATCTAGTTGTACAAGAGACACTGAGAGAACTCTGGTGACAAAATTGGCACAACTGGCAGGATGGCATTAAAAATGACAAACCATGGAAATTTGGGAAAAGCTAGAGAGCTAATGGCACTGCTGATGTGGTTTTTATAATGGATTATAAAATCTGTAACTAAAAAGAGGCCAGCTATGCAGAAGAGTGGGCCACAGCTATGTTGAAAACACGGGGGCATGTTGCAGGTATGTGAAGATTTGTTAAAGGTTTTTCAGAGCCTAGAAAAACTTTTACCAGCTTTGGACCCAAACAGATAACCCAGAGATGGGGCGTGGCCACTTTACATAGTAAAAGATGAGCCCCAGGCAGGGGAATCTGAATATGCTAGGGAGGTCCTGGCAGATCCAGTTGCAGAGCTTGAGAGAGAAAAAAAGCAGGACACTTTAACTTGTGTAAGGTCCAAGGACTCAGAGGAAAAGACAGATAATAGTAAAAAAGAAAATGACCTAAAAATAAAAGTAGCTAAGGCTGCCCCTCAGATTCATCCATTAATACAAAAGGAAGAAAAAGCTAACAGTGCTGTAGCTAGGAAATACTCCGCACTGGAACTGTAAAAAGTAGGAAAAACTTAAAAGCAAGCAATCAGAAAGCCCCTACCGACGTAGCATGTAAGAGTATGGGACATGGGAGGAAATGACCTTCGTCTAAGTCCTTCAGAAGCTTCACAGCTGAGTTATATAACCACCTATCTGTCCTTGTGATATAGGCTGTGCAACCTAGGCCAATGCAGCAGGGGGGGAGCTGTCCTTAATGGGGTGGCTGTTTGACAGCATTAAATATACATGGTCATCAGAAAGGGAGACTAACATGATTAGCAGAGGCTGGAGGACTATAAAGGAGGAGCAGGCATTATTGATAGGACTAGATATGAGAAAAGCAATATATGATGTCCAGTTCACTTGGCCAGATAAGACTGTGTTCACCAGAGATATGAAGGAAATCTTAATTCAACTGGGACCTTGAGAATGGTATGGGGCTTTAATGGTTTTACTAAGCGCTTTGATGGGACAGGATCTTTGTAAAGTAAGAGAGGCTTTGGAAAATCTAAATGATTCTGACCAGCATGTGAAATGTGTCTGTAGAATAACAGAACACCCTATAATAGATATAAAAAAAAAAGACCAGACAGAAGAAATGATCCACTTGGCTTAGTCAAAGATAAATGTTGCAAGACTTATGTCGAGCCCAACGATGTTTAAAAGAATGTAGCTCAGTTTCTACTCAAAGGTATTTACAAAAGCTCATTTATTTCTGCTTAATATTAAAACCAGAAGAACAGTTTACAAAAGACATTCAAAGGATAAAAACTGTACAAGGGAAGGCTAAGAATTCCCAAGGATTAAATCAGGTGCATTTCCTTCTGATAAATGCTATTTGAGGAGTGGAAGCAATATTTCTCACCACGTTCTCCCCCAGCAACCAGATATGGTCAATGGGGAGATAACAGATATGGCTACAGTCAGGAGGCAGACCCAGGGCCTGCCTGACTCAGGGAACCAACAAGTGCAGTGGGAACAGGAAAAAAACCCTGCCTCTTTAGCCCAGTACAGGGTCAGGCAACTGAAGCCAACACCTGTAAGTGTATCAAGAATAAAAGAAGACAAAGAGACTCCATGTAAAATCCCCCATGTGAAAAATGACTCCAAAGGGATGACTAAAAATGGTAAAGAGCTAACCAAATTAATGCGTCATACCCATGCTGTGGTAAGTAACACAGATCTATGGAGAAAACAGTTAATACAAATGGACAAAACCTTTCCATGCTATGTGACACCTTGTCTGTGATTGATTTAATATATACCGTTAACCTTCCTTTGAGTGTTTTACAGATGTAAAACCCATTTGAAAGATACCTGAAGAAGAAAAGGCCAGCTATACCTGTAAGAGTCTTGGGAGTTTTATTGTTGGGTAAGATGAAGACAGAGACTCCCAAACTATACAACTGTGAAGAAAATCTATGGTACCAGGGGTGGGTTGCCCCCCTATGAGCTGTTGGTCAGAGAGAGATCCTAGAAGTTCTCAAATTCATGAAGACTATTGCCACTGTATTAGTTAGTCACTTTTCTGTTGCTGTTATAGAAACACTGACCCGAGCAACTTATAGAAAGAAGAATTTATTTGCGTTTACAGTTCCTGGGGAATTACAGTCTGTTATGGCATGGAGGTATGGTGTCTGGAGGTGGCTGGATGAGGAGCAGCAGAAGCTAAGTTCTTACATAATCACTCAGGCACAGGAAGCAAGAGACCGACTGGAGATCTGGCAAAGCTTAAAAATTCGGTAAGCCCACCCCCAGTGACGTGCTTCCTCCAGGACAGTCACACCTTCTAACACCTCCCAAAACAGCGCCTTCATCTGGGGACAAAATGTCCAAATACTTGGAGACTATGGGGGACATTTTCATTCAAACCAACACATTCCACCCCCTGGCCCCCAAAGGCTCATGATCATATAAAGTTGAAAATGCATTTAGTCCAACTTTGAAATTCCCCATAGTCATTATCAGTCTCAATGCAATTCAAAAGTCCACAGTCCAAAGTCTATTCTGAGACACAGGTAAATATCTTAACTCTAAGCATCTGTAAAATCAAAAGACAAATTACATACTCTCAAAATACAGAGGAACCAAAGACACATTACCATTCCAAAAGGGAAAAATGGAGGCATAGTAAGGAAATACTGGACCAAAACAAGTCCAAAAACCCTCACCAGGGAAATCACCAAATCCAGTAGCCCCACGTCCAACTTCTGGGACTTTTCTTCCAATGGGTTTGGAAGGCTAAGCCTCTCGAGCTTTGCTGCATGCAACACACATCTATCTCCTGTGCTGGTAGCACTCCCTGTGTGAAGGTCTTCCTGGCAGATGCCTCACAGCTCTAGCATCGCGAACTTCTTGGAGTCTCCATTGCCAACCAGGCTTCACCTTCATGGCTTCACGCAATGGCCTATCATGGCCTACTCTAGGTGGGGGCACCCCTGCTTCATGCTGCCTGGCCTCCAAGGCTTTCTGAAACCTGGGAGGAAGAATTGATGATCCCTTCACTCTTCCAGCTTTCATGCCTCTAAAGCCAGCAGTGGGTGAATGACACTGCCAGGTTTGACTTCAAGTTTGGGGTGGACTCCAGCCTGCTTTATGCACTTTAGAAGCTTTTCTCTTCCATGGTCCCTGCAGCATTTTGCTTTCACAACTTGGAGGCTTAGCTGGGTGTGGTCTTGCCTTGGAGGCATTCTCTCTATTGTTTAAGTCTGATTCTCAAGGCCCCTCCTTAATCACTTTAATCTCCTTATCAAGGGGTCTTCTCCAGCACATGCCAAGGCTCCAACATTTGTCTTCCTAATGCTCTTTTTCAATCCAAACTGTATTTTTTTCTGCCCCATTTGCTCTTTTTCACTGTAGCTCTGCATAATAGTCACCATTAATATCCATGCCACCATTTCAACATTAGGCTGTCTTGAAATTTCTTCCTCCAGAGAAATTAGTCCATTGTTTTTCAACTTATCCTCAGATAAGTGCTAGAGTCCAGCTCCAGCTGAGTCCGGGGCCTGAAGGGGTGAAAGTAACTGTGGTGGTAGAAATGACTATACCAGAAACCACAATTGCAGTTCTAGTAGAGGCTGTTGACTGACCCTCTCGGGGGAGGTCAGCCCAAATGTCTTTTACTTCTCTTCTTTTAGCAGTCTTCTACAACCTTTATTTACAATTAGAAAGCTTACAATAGCAGTAAAGCGTCAGACCATAAATCAAACCATGAGTTTGCACAGTATTTCTCAGTGTACAATATTTTTCAATAATCACAGTAAAAGTACAAAGTTCAATGATTAACCTTTTCTTAACAGCCAAGCAATGTCTTCATTTTTTTCTTTATAGCCTTGCGGTTTCTATTTTACCACAGAAGTGTAAGACAGCCTGTCCCTATTTGGCTTTTAATTCTTTGAATTTAATATTTACAGGTAGGCGTGTATATTTGAGAGAATTATTTTTCTCATGGGAATGGGAATAACTAACTCTTTATTGTCTAACCAATATTCCAATTTTTCTTTTTCCTCTCCCTTTTGCTATTTCTTCCTGAACATTTTGTACTCTTTCAGTCATATGATTCTTTTCTCTATTTCATTATCCTTTATTATTTTGTTGCCATTTATCTTTAAGGGCTTTTTGAATTGCTTTTAGCCTTTGTAAAAGAATAGGCATTTTTCTTCAGAAGTCATGCACCACCAGCTTTTTACTGACTTAGCTAATCTTTCTATCTAAGAAGGAGTTTCCCTAAGCCAAATAGTTTTTCCTTGTACCAAACTTTAGTCTCAATAGTTCCTCGTTTAGGGTTAAAGTCATAAACTCCTGTAAAAAGCAGCAGGGCATCTATTGCATGCTATCTTTTCCTTTTGGAGGAAACCAAGCCTCATTATTAATCACAAATGCAGGTACAAATGGCATCATAGTCATAGGAAGAAGTCATCTATCTTATTATTTTCATTTTGTTTTAGTAACATAATAATAATTCTGCTAAAGGCAGAGATTTTCCCAGTTTAGTTTCCCATTCCATCATCAGAGTTGGTTATCAGAATACTTAAAGAAGAGAAGGTTATAGAAATTACAAAAACCAGGAGTAACTGGGGAAGGGATATCCACCAAAAGAGCAGTGGTCATCGGCTTTCAGCTGGAACTTTATCAAACAGCACTCTTGCCAAGAACCATGGAACTTTTGGAGCCAGCAGACAAGCTTTTAGGTTGAGGGCAGACTCCAGCCAGACTCTTTGCCAAAATATCCCAAGTGCTGCTTAAGTCCTTATTTTTCTCTAGAACTACATTGTTCTCAGCATTACTTTCTTCCAGGTGTTTACTAGAATGGCCTGTTAAACTCTGCTTACAGCAATCAACTAATTTTCTACTCCAAATTTCCAAAGTCTTCCACATTTTTCCAAAACCCCACATGGTCAGGTTCTTCACAGCGAATAGCCCACCCTCTGGTCCCAATTACTGTATAGATCACTTTTCTGTTGCTGTGATAGAAACACTGACCCAAGCAACTTATAGAAAGAAGAATTTATTTGAACTTACAGCTCCAGGGAAATTACAGTTCATCATGGCAGGGAGGTATGGTGGCTGGAGGTGGCTGGACCACAAGCAGCAGAAACTAAGCTCTCACATCATCATGCAGACACAGGAAGCAAGAGACTGAAGATCTGACAAGGCTTAAGAAATCTGTAAGCCCACCTCCAGAGATGTGCTTCCTTCAGGATAGACACACCTTCTAAAGCCTCCCCAAAGAGCACTATCATCTGGGGACAAAATGTCCAAACTCTTGGATCCTATGGGGGACATTTTCATTCAAACCACCATAGCCACTAATATCAGCTATATGCTAGAAATGTTGGTAAGGCCATGTTGCTGAAGATGCTACATGTTGTGAGCATGGGAAAAGAAGAGGAGATGGAGCTGAGACTAAGCCAAAAAACCCCATGCCACTGAATGGATGATGTTCATATTGCCAGAAGGTGCTATGTAGATGGTTGGAAAAGAAAGGATCCCCTATGATTCTACTCAACAATGGACCCCATGTGCTACCCACTATGGACATGCCAATCAGTGCCTGCAAGTGTAATAATGGCTCCACCAACAAATGTAGAATTGAGAAATTTCTAATTGGATAAGGCCCTCTCCTAGGGGTGAAACACACATCTGGTGCTGTAGACTAGGCCAATGTCTTATGTCAAGAAAGGCTACAGGCCCTAGTGGGGAAGCCATCACAAATATACTTTTTAATGAATATAGTATGCTTACTGAGATATCTTCTAGCAATTGTGTTTACATTCATATTTTTTAAAATGTATCTACTTCCTTCCATTTGTCTTTATAGTAGAAGAAACACCACTGAGATAGATCAATGGCCCTGGACTAAAGATGACTAATGGAGAGGCCCAAGAAGTCACTATCTCGCCATGATACGAGAGAGAGAGATCACCCTACTTCTGTCACCCCCTCCAACACTCAGGAACCTTTAGTGGAAGATTGGTGGGAAGATTGTAAGAGCAGAGGAAAGGGGTAGAGTGTGGCCTAAACTGCCGGTTTCCTCCAAGGGGTGGGGCTTGCTGTGGAGCGTTGACTGTGGAGGGCCTTCTGAGAACCATGTTGTGATGGAAGCGGCAAGCCGCCATGAATGTGCTGTGTCGAAGGTGGGAAAAAAAATGGCCTCAGCATCTCACCCACATGGATGCATGAGGGGGCATTTACTGACCTGGGGTGAGGCTGTAGGCCCAAGATGCTTGGGCAAAAGTTAATGGACACTGTGGGTGGGCGCGGAAGCAATCTGGAATGGCAAGCCAAGCCATGCAGAACTGGGTGCTGGGTGTGCGTTTCTATGTAAGTCCCTCCATTTACCCCATCCTTCCCCAAGGGCATAAACCATAATAAATTCACATAAAAATATGTTATATGGTTTTTCTGATCATGCAAGAGACCCTGAGAGAACTCTGGTGACACCAGGATAGGGTTACAGGCACACACCCAGTTTTTATGTAGATTCTGAGTACCCAATTTCATGTCCTCCTTCTTGCATAGCCAGTGTTTAACCACTGGATAATCTCCCCAGACCCATTTTATATTACATTTTAATTTTAAAAAAAAAAGGAAATTGAAAGAAACATGAAAACATGGGACATGATTTGGCTAGTAGATAAGGCTGATGTAATTAAGCTTAAAGAGTTTTTCTTATTTGTTTCTAGTTTAAATTCTTCGCATCAGATATCACCTGCAGTTGTAAATGCTGATGTTGCATTCTTACCTAAATCTCAGAAACAAAATCATCTTTATTGATGGGCTTTGGACCTGAAGGCCAGCTGCCTGAATCAAGAGGGAATGGATGCTAATGTGCAGCCAAAATTTTCAAACCACTTACTCAGATTTCCGTTAAACTCTTCTCCCTTACTGTCATAGTTAGCTTCAGTTATCAATTTGACACACCTGGGAAGAAGGAATTTCAAATGAATTTTCTCAAACAGATTGGCCTGTGGGAAAGTCTATGTGGCATTTTCTTTGATTACTAACTGATATAAAAGGGTTCTGTTCTCTGTGGGCGGTACTATGCCTGGCCATGTGGCCCTGGGCTATAGAGAAAGGTGACTCAATAAGCCAGAGAAATCTAGTCAGTAACCAACATTTCTCTGTTTCTGTTTCTGTGCAAGTTTCAGTTTTCTGCCTTGATTCCCATCCTGGGTTTCACTCAGCAATTAACTTAATCACAAAAGTAAAATAATCCTCTTCTTTCCCATTGGTTTTGGTCAGTATTTTATCACAATAACAGAAACTGAACTAGAACACATCTTTTCAGTTGATGCCAGTTTTCCATATTGCTTTTGAAAACATGATTGTGTGACAAGGAGAAGCCTGTAAAGTGTGGTCTTGCCTCCTGAATGGGTCTATATTAGTCCTGGTTGACTACTCAGGTCACAGATGCAGACCTCCAGTATAGACAGAATTGCATTAATCTTTTTTCCTTCTCAATCAATGTGCTAGTTCTTTTCACCAGGCTTTTTGTACCCATTGGCAGTTGCATTTTGTCTCCAACTTTGGAGAAACTTGATGTCTGAGTTTCCTCAAAACTATTAATTACATGAAGTCTTCCACATTGCATTTCATTACCAAGAGAGTCATCCTGAAAAGCATGGGAAGTAAGGGGATTGTAAGGTAGCACTGCAACTTTGTTACTTATAACATGAACTCTGTTGCTTCTTAGAATATTTAAAATAATTCTCTCAATTAATTTTAATATTCTGCATGGTTTATTCCTTCAGAATCATTTAGATTTTTCTTCTAATGAAAAACTGTGTTAATAGGATTCCATCTAAGTGTAGAATTCAAAAGTAATGTGAGGGGTGGGCTGAGATATCAAGAATATGAACATCTTACCCCAAAGGAAGCCCCATTCCAAACTAAATAGGATCCTCTTCCCTGTGACTAACAGTTTCAATTTCTCAAAGTAAGACATTTGACCACAATGGGGCTGGAGAGATGGCTTAGTGGTTAAGAACACTGACTGTTCTTGCAGAAGAACCAGGTTTGAATCCCAGTACCCACATGGCAGCTAACAACTACCCATAACTCCAGTTCCAGGGGATTCATAAGCCTCTTCTGTCCTCTGCGGGCATTGCATTACATGGGTGCATTTACCTACATTCAGGCATAACACTCATACACATAAAATGAAAATAATAAATAAAATATTTTTTAGAAAGACATTTGACTACAAATAGTGTTTCTGCCCTTCATGGCTAAACCATTAACAACCTCTAATCTAACCAATAAAGGCCATCTATGCCCCTCTTAGAAAATTTCAAATGCCATGGCTAACCCTATCACAAGCAAGCCCTAATAAAAAGCTAGTCTGAAAGAGAAGCTTGCTCTTGCCTTCCTCTAATGGGAGCCTATCTCAATTTTATCCCAAAATATATCTGTACATGCCATTGAACAACCTCATCTATCTTTCCTTCTTGTAGTAGACGTATTACTTATTGGCTAAAATTCTACAGAATATGCACAGTCACAATAGCTCTATGTCATCCACCTCTAGCTATGGACATAATTGCTACAGTCAAATGGCAAACAACTGATGTAATATTTCAATAGCACTGATGATATGTGTAGAGAACATTCTATGAGCTACACAGTATTTTAGGTGCTAGGCTTTGGAGACAAAGAGATCTACCTTCTAAATTCATCCTCACCATTTTAAAACTGTGTGGCTTGGAGACAGATTTCTGTTTTATGTTCTATTTATTTCTAAAATGAAAATGTAATATACAAATACTTGTCTTGAAGAACGATGGTGATGGCTAAACACACAGCACATTTTAATCTTAACAAAGTATCCCACACAAAGTAAGCATTTGTGAGGATTTGAATAACTTCACTTAGACTGGCCCCAGTGTGATTTTTGGATTTCTTATTTATGTCTCAGAATTTCCTCACTTTGGTCAATGTTGTATCAGTGAATTTTCATTTTCACTCCTTCTTTATGGTTATTAATTTTAACTTTGATTTCTTTGGTTCGCTCAGCTATCCATATATTCCTTACTGACCTTTGGGTCATAGCAATTGACACCAAGGTGATTTAATTTCCATTTCAAAATAGAAAAATCTATGCCATTTGCAAACACAATCACATTACATCTCCTTTTGGTGTGATTAAGATGTATGTTGTGATGTGGTTCCACCTGTTTCATAATATGTGTACCTTTTTAAATTAATACAGATAAAATCACTTCATTTTAATGAACTCACTGATAAAAGCATCACAGCTAGATTATGATAGCTTCTCAAATACTTGCCCTGTCCCAAACTCTATACATCTCAATGTTTACATTATATATTAGGATCACATATGAGGGACTGCATGCATTTTCTTTCTTTCTGACAATAGTTGACCTTGCTTAGTATTATACATTCAAAGTAAATCAATTTTTTCCTGAAATTTTTGTGATACATTTTTATTTAGATCTGGATGATTATGGGTGGGTCCCGCACACCACGTTGCTGCTCGGGTCCCTGGCTCTCCATGGCTACTGGATGCTGGCGACTCAGCGGTCGCTGCACTTCCAGGCAAGTTCCATTCCAAGCTACTGGGCACTCCCTCTAGGTACGCAATCCACTGGCCTCCAGGTCACGAGGGGAGGTGCAAGAATGGCAAAAGCAGGATCTCCACGAGTGAATGTTTAGAAGGGACAGCCCCCTCCGGAGAGACTGAATCATAGGCAGTAAGACACAGAATTCAGCTCAGTCAGGTACAGCTCCTTTATTCAGTGACTCAGCTCAGCTCCAGATCTTAGTGATTCAGCTCCGATTAATTAGGGGGAAACCAGGATATTTATAGTGTGGAGATAGTAGCAAAAGCCTTAGTTGATAGGTGCTTTGTAGGATGCCCCATTTACATGTAGTGGTGGGCTTCTGCCAGGCTGTCAGACATTACCTGATTATCACACAGGAAAACCTGGCAGTTTCATGCCAGAGGATATGTTCTGTGACGGGCACTTCAAAAGGTGAGTCAGGAAGAGAGCAGGAAGGCGTCCCGCTGAGAAAGGGAGTCCTTCCATTTGAGCTGAGCTGACATGCGGCTATCCGGACATGGAAAGACTATAACCCAAAACAGCAGGGGTCCCCAACAGATGATATTTCATTTTATATATGTACCAGCTTTTCATTTTTCATTCGTCTTCTGATGGACATCTAGGTTGGTTCCATTTCCTTGATATAGAAAGAAACATGAATGTACAAATATCTCTGTGGTAGGCTGTAGATTTCTCTGAGTGTATGTCTAGGAATGGAATAGGTGGGTCATATGGTAGTTTTAATATTTTTTATGAAACTCCAAATTTATTTCCATAATGGTTGCATTAATTTTCACTCCCCCAAGCAATAAATAAGGAGTCCTCCTTCTTCAATCATCTCCAATATTTGTTGTAGGATTTATTTTTTAAAAAATATATTAGGGTGGCAGGGCCGCTTCACCAGGGGCACCTCTCTCAGCACCCTCTGCCTTCCCCTCTGCTCTGTTCCCCTAGGTGCCAGACTCCACCGAGGGGCTGTGGGGGCAGAGCACAGCTTACAGGGTCAACTTCCTATCATGAAAAATCCATTCTCCCAAGTAAGAAGGGACAGAAAGACCACTTTAAGAAAGGCTTTGGTATCCCATGAACCCCAGGACTCCAGAGCCAGATAGGAGCCTCAGAAAAGGACACCAACTTGATGATATAAGAGGAGACAGAAAAGACAACTACCAAGCTTTGGAGCACATTTTAGAAACTCTTTTTGTTCTTCATGTCATAAAAATAACTCTGAGGAATATGAGTGCAGTGATGACAATTTCCAGGAGGATGAGGGGTTTATGGGCATGTCCCCTCTCTTACAAGTCCATCATGGTATGGAAAGAATGGAAGAGTTTGTTTGTAATGTCTGGGAAGGTCCATGGCAGGTAATCCCTCATGGTGTGCCACCTACTGTCTTAAGGACAATGATTTTCTTCTTTGTGGACACTGGCCTCCTATGCCTTCTTTCTGGGCCTGTTTTAAGAGCATTTTCAGAATACACACAGATACAGGCAACATTTGGACACATCTCCTAGGTTGTGTATTCTTCCTTTGCCTGAGGATCTTTTATTTGTTTCACTCAAATATATTCTTTGTGACCCTTCTTCAAGAGAAAGTGGTCTTTGGATTACTCTTCTTGGCAGCCATTCTCTGCCTTTCATTTTTGTTGCCCTTCCACACAGTCTACTGCCATTCAGAAGGGATCTCCGAGCTCTTCTCTAAATTGGATTACTCTGATATTGCTCTTCTGATTATGGGAAATTTTGTTCCTTGGCTTTGTTATTCTTTTTACTGTGATCCACAATCTTGCTTCAACTACCTGATTGTCTTGGTGCACAAAGGTGCCTTCCATAGGCGGATGTGGATCCTGCGGCAGAGGTTCTAGCCCCAGTGCAGGGATTTCCTGGCCACTCCATTGGGGTTTGAGGGAAAGGGAGAAGTGGAGGGAACAGGTGTGAGCTTTTTCAGTGGAAGCAGAGCATAAATGACCAAAAGGATTTTAGATAAAAGTTCTAGTTTAGGTGTCATTTGAGACTGTTATGTGGCCAGGGGTCCTTTAGTCCTGCCATAGATGTTGATAAAGAAGTGATAAAGATGGAGGAAGACCTCTGAGGGCATTAGTGTAGGAGTTTGTCTGGATCTTTCCTGGCATCCTATTTAACTAGGTGGTAGTTCTTACCTGAGAAGAGGTGTGGCAATTTTTGAGGTCCTTGCTATGAAGCTCTGAGCCATTTGGCAAATATTCCTCTATTAAGAATCACTGCCCTAACTACCCTTCTTCCTCCTGGAAATTTTTTTAAAAACTGCCTTCCTTGGCATCATAGCTCTTGTAATGGAACCATCCAAGATTGTGAGGTTCATAGGTTCCACTTGAGGTCCTGTAGGCAGGTTGAGAAAACGGTGGACTAGGAATGGGTTTTCCCTCTTGTGTTCTGTTTTGGCAAGCTTGGAGTGACAGACTCTTCAGCTCTCCTCCTTAAATAATAAAGCAAATAGGACCCACCATGAACAGTCAGCACTCATCAAATCTTACTTTGCAAGGGAATCTCGTAAAATTAAGCCCACAATTTGAATTGCTGCTATAAGTTACAAATAATTTCTCTTGTCCCCCAGCCACCTTGTTATGGTTTTGAGAGCGGGGGGGGTGGGAGAAGTGGGATCTGCCTCATAGAATTCTGATTTGGGCCCCTAAATGAGAAGCTAAGCACTTGCGTCTTGGGTTGCTGCTCTCCAAGACTTCAGGCTGAGGCATTCCGTCCTAGAGATGGTGGGTATTAGAATGAAATACCCAGGCCCCAGACATCCTCAAAAGGGATGGTTGGGAATATGAGAAGGCTGTCCTGTTTATTCAGTAGTGTTTTCATGGCTATTCTGCTTTTCCCTTCAACCCTTCAGCTACACCTGGAGATCCAGGAAGAAAGACTCCATTGTAAAACCTGGGAAAAATTTAGGAGTATTTGGGTTCTGGATAAGGTCACTCACCTAGGTGCACCAAAAGAATATTGAGTATGTGAATGGTGCTATGCTAGACAGAATTAGGAACAGTGTTAATCCCTTGAGAAAACAGTTCTGCTGGACAATGTCCATCTGGAAGGAAGTTCACCAAGTTCTGTGGGAACAAGAGTACATATCAGAAACCAGACTTGCTCTCTGGTCATGTACTTTGAAATACAGGGTATGGATGCCATCCTGTGTCAACACCTGCAGAAGTAGATGTCTTTGGATCCAAAGCAGAAAGAATCTGGCTCCACATAGGACACATTCTAAGGAAAAGAGTACCAACACCACCATTGTGTAGTCGAGTAACCTCCCTTTCTGGGTGTGAGTATGGGCATGTGAGTGCCCGAATGTGTCTGTGCAGCTCACTATCAACAGCCACCTTGTGCACTTGACCTTGTAGTGCCTCAGGGAACTCAACAGGTTGGCACCTGAATGCCTTACTCTCAGCCGTCTGAGGCTTGCTTGCTCTGTGCATATGTTTAACTTTCTTTTTGACGCTAGGCTGGTTGGGACCTGTATGCCTTTTCCAGTATTTCCCCTCTCCCCTTTATAAGTTGCTGAAGTCACAAAGCACACTTTGGGGGATCATAGAAGGTTGAGGATCCAGAAAGGCATCTGTGTAATGGTTTCATTCACCATGGGATTTCCCTATTTTCTGTCTTCTCAGTTTCTCTATAAAGGGCCAAATGGAATGTGTGTGTGTGTGTGTGTGTGTGTGTGTGTGTGTGTGTTTTGTTTTACATGTATGAGTGTAATACTTGGCATAGGTACATGCACCCATGTTGTGAAATTCCCGTGGAAGTCAGAAGAGGGCATCAGATTCCCTGAAACTGAATTTACAGGTGGTTGTTAGCCACTGTATGAGTTTGGGGAATTGAACCCAGGTCCTCCGCAGGAGCAGCCAGTGCTCTTAACTGTTGAGCCCTCTCTCCAGCCCTGGTTGTTGATTTCTGACTGGGGTGAGGTGATAAGTGATATCTCAAAGTAATTTTAATTTGCATTTCTCTAATGACTGTGGATATTGAACACATTTAAAAATTGTTATTGGCCATTTGTTCTTCTTAATTTGAAAATTGTCTATTCAATTCATTACCCCATTTGTTGATTGGGACTTTTATTTCTTTTGTGTTTAATTTTTTCAGTTCTTCATAAATTTTGGTTATTGACCAAATAGCTGGTATAGATTTTTTTTCCCATTATGTCGACCACCTGTGTGTTTTGATGCTAGATTTCTTTGCTGTTCAGAAATATTTTAATTTCATATAGTTCCATCTCTTGATCCTAAGGGCTAGTCCCTGTGCTATTGATGTTCTGTTCAGAAAGTTCTTATCTACTCCAATCTTGAAGAGTATTCCTTATGTTTTTACTTTCAACATTTCAGGTTTTAAAGTCTTTAATCTATTTTGAACTGAAATTTTTAAACAAGGTGTAATATGTTAGTGTAATTTCATTCTTCTTCAGGTACATATCCAAGTTTTTTAGCAGCATTTTTGAAAAGCTCTTTTTTTCCCATGAAGGTTTTTGCCTCTTTTGTTAAAAATTAGGTAGACATAGCTTTGTCATTTTATTTTTTTGTCCCATCTTCTTTTCCATTCATCTACCTGTCTGCTTTTATGCCAATACCAGGATTTATTTATTTATTTATTTATTTATAATTTGTGATTTGTGTGTGTATGTGTATATGTGTGTTTATGCATGTAAGCGCAGGTGCCCATGGAGGCCAGAGGGCATCAGATCCCCTGAAGCTGGTTACAGATGGGGGTCCTCTCAAAAAGCAATATGCTGAACTATTGTTCCACCTCTCATGGCCCTTTTTTTAAAAAATTAAGAAGTAAATGTGAATACATATTTAAATAAATAGAATTAAATAAATGTGATATATATTTGCATATTTTTTTTTCAGTTCAGACACAGGCAGATTTGTTCAAAGCAGGGCAGGAGGGCCTTGTTAACATTGTATGTTACTAAGGATCTTGTTGGAAGTAGGTTCTTGACAAAGTAGATGGGAAGTATCTTGAGCAAATCAGAGGGTTTATTTTAGTCTTAAATACCACGTTCCATTGGACTTTTAGTTAGAATGAAAGACTAGAGTTTTTAGTAGAAGTAAAGGATGAAGGCATGAGGAAAGAGATATTTCTAGAAAGAAGAACTAAATTTTTTCACAGTCAATTTAATATTTCTAAGGGAGGAGAATCTTTTCAGAACAACGGTGTGCTTATGACCTCTGAAAAGGTCTGAGTCAGAAGAGGTAAGATTGCTGACAAATGAAAGAATGCCCAGCAGTATTTTCTGTGACGTTAGGATCACTGCCTGCTCTTCACTTTGCTCTAAATACTTAAAGAATTCGTGTGGGGTAGTGATTTTGACTCAGTGAAAATACCTTTACTGTCACATGTTTTTTGTGCAGTTCTAGTTTTTCTGCAGCTTTCAAAAACCTTATCATAATGCTTCTTTCTCATTGCTATTTTTTTTTAAAGCAGCTAAGAATTCTGGTAATCAAATAAGGTTTAGGACATTTCAGATGTTTGCTTGGTTTGGTTTTGGTCTTTTATCAATCTAAAAGATAATTACAGGGTGTTACAGGATCTTGTGGTTGGCAAGGATAGAATTCATAGAGGTTTGGGGGGAGAATTGTTTGTTTGTTTGTTTGTTTATTTTGTTTTTTCCTGTAGTTACTACCACCTTTCCAGGGAAGTGAAGTTGGATGATTGGCATGCTCTTACACAGTTTATCTCAGCTTATGAGGATACAAATGGGATCCTAAATGCACATCTCTGGTTTCCATTATTTTAGGAACATTCACAGATAATAGAACATAGGGAGAATTGTATATATTATTGGTGTTAAATGCATCTTTGCTAAGTAAGCAAGTACTACAGAAACCCCACTGACATTCAGTGAAATGGAATCCTATATACTTTCATAGTCACATGGCACAGTTCTCTTGGTTCTTGATATGCATTGAGAACTTTAATAAAAAAATGTTGTATGTATAATAAAGTAGGCAGTTGTGCCCTTTCCTTCCTTCTGAAGCTCTCACATAAGCCAACCAAAAACCAGAGAAGAATAAAGTTCTCCAAAGTCATCATCCTTGGAAATGATATTTTATCTTTCAAGGATTTTGTGCTTTTAATGATTTTCTAATTCCAAAGCACTCACCCAAATGTTTAGATAAACCTGAAAGATCCTACTGGAATATAGTTATGAAAAAAATCACTAGGAAATTTAATATTTAAGTAATCATGGCTTTGAAAAGAAGAAAATTTTAAGTATTTCATCTCCTAAGGTCCAGACTTGGAACTACTTCCCTTCAGAGTGATTAAGCATTATGAGTCATTTAATAATAAATAGAACTTACTGGCTTATTAGGAATAATAACTACGTGCTAACTCTAAAGTAACAATGTGTACTGGGTGTTTGGTATTCCAGAGTCAAATCTGAACATATTATGAATTAAATTATAATTAATGAATCATACCATGGAAGCATAAGAGCTGTATATTTGCTCTTTCTGTAACTCTGTATGCTGAGTGATGAATAAGTTATTTTAACAAAAGATGAAACAACTTCAGGGCAATGGATTTAGAATGACAAAAAAGCTATTGTAGGAAGGTTTGAGCTGTCTTTCTATCAGTTTTCAACTCTGGCCCTCCTTGAGCAAATAGCATTGTTTCAGTTTATTCAATCTATAACCACAAGTGATGATTGATTTGATGAATTTTTACTAGCACTTTTTATATTCTAGAGACCAACCTCAGGACAAGGAGTCAGTGTTTTATTTGACTGTGTACTGGTGTTTGCTGTATGAGATTTCATCATTATTCTCAAACAACCTTTCCCTTAAATGGAGAAACTGTCATCCTCAGCCAAACACAGAAGTCCAAAGAGATTAATATTCAGTCTCAATTTCAAATGTTGTAAAGAAATGATTGAGTTCCCAGAATGCTTTAGGCTAATTTGACAGTAAGTGGTAGAAGGAATTAATTATTTCCTCAGTCCATCCCACAATCTTTTAATGCTCTAAAGCATAAGGCTGGGTGTTTCTTGCACAGTAGTGCCTGTTCTGTTGACACTATCACATATGTTATTCAAGGCAATGATAGATCCTTATTTAAGCAGCCAGCCAACTTTCCCCACAGAACGTGGAAACTACTGAAACTTGGTGGTGAATTTCATATGACTGATAAGGTATTTGTTTTAAGTATTTAAAACAGTTGTGAGCCTGTAAGATGTGTGGCAGTTACTGCTCGGTGAGAAAATTTATTTCTTCTTCATCTCAGACTGGCTTAATTATATACTGGGTCACTCTCCTATGCAGAGGAGATCTCTCTGTGCTGTTATACAATTCCTCTGCTAAACTTACAAATGTTTCTGCCAACAGTGCCCTCCCAATTCATCTGAATTTGTCCATTCAGTTGTAACACCTGAGAAGGCATGTTACTCTAAGCCTCATGTGTAGCAATGATACATTTAATTGCATATTAAGAATAATCTACCAATGGGGCTAGAAAGACGGTTCAGTGGTTAAGAACACTTGATTGCTCTTGCAGAGGACCCAGATTCTATTCCTAGTACCCATATGGTGGTTAACAATCATTCATGACTCCAGGTCCAAGGGATTCAATGCTTTCTTTTGACCTTTGTGGTCATTGCATGACATGGATGTACTTATATACATGCAGGCAATACACTCACACACATAAAATAAAAACAATAAATAAAATACTAAAAAAGAATAATCTACACTCAAATTTATTTGATTGTAGAACAGGTTCAAGAAGCTAAGTTGCCAAGTCAAATGCTTTCTCTGTGATATAGTCAGAATTCTGATATTTCATCTAGCCTTTATTTTAAAGTAAGAAATAAGAAGGCAAAGGAGATTCTGATATTTTATTTTGTGTATAATGAATGAATCATTATGTTAAATATTAACATAGCACCCACCCTGATTACTATAAAATCACTGCAATTAGGGACGACCATTACTGAATGTGTACATTTTAGGAAAATAAAATCAGAATGATTAATTATTTTCACTTTATACCTCAAAATTAATTAACATCTATGAATTTAGTTTGAATCATTCTATTTACCAAACTGTGATTCCAATGAAAAGAATAAAAAAGATGCCATGGGTTTAGTTGTAATGATACCTCAGGATTCTCTAAATATTAAAGATGAATAATAAAACTTTATTTTCTATTTTTCATGGTAAACTAATTCACAATTTCCTTGCCCATATCAGATCAGTTGGCAGAATGAAAAGAAAATTTTTTGGTAAAATAGTCACAGAGATTAGGTGCTGGGTCACTTCTAAGATAATAACTCTGAGGCACAGTGGATTCTTGCCTTGAAGGTGAGAATATCGTTTCCTGCTTATAGTACAGCATGCTTCTTGTCCTTGCTGGTTATATCCATGTGAAGTTTTCTTGTGCTGGCACTGCTAATGGCTGTGCAAAGTTCAGCTACTGAGTCACTGCTAATGCTATCTGTGTCTGGGTTTAAACATTGCCATAGTTGCCAGGAGTGATGGGTGATGGCACACCCGCTTTATTCCCAAAACTTGGGAGGCAGAGGCACCAGGGTCTCTGTGAAATCAAGTCCACCCTGGCCTACATAGTGGGTTCCAGGCCAGCTGAAGCTACAGGGAGATCCTGTCTAAAAACAACCCTAAAAGACCCCAAAAAATTTTTGTCACAGTTAAGCCTGGTTTTATGCATGCATGCCACAAGCTCTGTCTGTGTTTACTGATGTTGCTCTCTCTCTCTCTCTCAGAACTGTAGCAATGCTTAGAGAAGAAGACAGTATTTTCTCTTCCTGGAATTCTTTAATCAGAATTGAAAATCAGACATTCTCTTTATTTTTTCTTCTCTTCTGACCCCTGGGGTCACAAATAATGTATTAATCTTATTCTCCTGCCTTTTGGTAAACTCTTTCAGGTGAATGTTTGACATGGATTCCAGCACAGCAGTGAATACTAACTCGACATTCAAAGAAACATCCAGTGCAGATACCTTTTTCTTCCTTTCATTCAGTTCAATTTTGTTATTTCTGAAGAATGAAAAAATGTGAGAAAATTTGTCAAATCTCACCGCATATTACTAGTATAATTCTTCATGACTATTTCTGGAGTGCTGTGTCAATGTTTATCCAATGAAAACCCCTGTTACTCATGTGATTTCACAGAAGTCTCCCTAAAGTCTGTGTCAGTTAGAGGATCTTTGACTTTAATGAAGTAGAACCTCAGCTTTGTATATATATATGAGAACATAATTAGTATTACTCTGTATGTTCTGTGTGTATTTGTGTGTGCATGATGTGTTTTCATGGGCACACATCCAACAATGTACGATATTTGTGGAAGCCAAACGACAACTTATGGGAATCTTTGTCTTTCCAATTTTGTGTTGTTTTGGGGGAATGAATTAAGGTTGCCAGGTTTGCAGGTTAATTTCTTTTATCTGAGGAACAATCTATCATGTACTTGCACTATAATTTTAACTAGAATTTTTCAATCCAACCTGGAATTGCACTCACGCATAATTATATTATGCAATGGTTTACTGAAGTCAGTAATTATCATTTTGTGCACTAATTATCAACTTAGTAAATGTGAGGAGATCCTTTAAGTTAATTTTCGGTTCTAAGATGACTCAAAAGCATGAAGATCTTCCAAATAACAGCTTTTCAGGATGGGTGTTATAATGGTGAGAAGATTATGAAAGAATCCTATTGTGAAGTCTAGTCAATAAGAAGCAATAAAAATAAAGGGTTTATCAGAAGGTAGTCAAGAACCTCCCCCTAACTTGTAGGTTTCAGTGTGTCAAGGAAAATGACAGAAACTGTACTTTAGTTGTTTGTCAAGCATCAACATCTCTAATATCAATGAAGGCACCTAATGAATTTTTATTTTCACTTAAAAAGGAAGCTACTTCTAAGTAGTCTCATGTTCCCTGATTATTTCAGCCCTTCCTCCTTCCCTTCTGTGTCTACTCACATTCATAGCTTTGCTTTCTGAAATGTTTCATTGGCTTATGGTTTTATTTTGTTTGTGTGACTGTGGGTTAGAATCTCTTGGTCCTATGTTATGGGCTCACTTAGTTCCTATATTACTTACTTATATTTCATTTTCCCAGTAACAACCAAGATCTAGACTTGCCCTAGTTATAAGTATTATATGTTTATTTTCTCTCAAAACTTCTCCAACCACATGACAGACAAGACATGATCTTAGCCCACATAGACAATCTACATCAAACCCTGTTCCACTTACCCCTTTAGATGTACTACATTGTTTTCAAGTATCTGTCTATGACATCTGGTTGTTACTCTTCTGTTCTGAAGTTGATGGAAACACAGTGAGAACAGATATAACCTAACAGAACATGGCTGCATACCATAATATTTATCTCCCTCTTCTTATCTAATTGGTAGCAGTTGATGACAATTCTTACCATGTCCAACACCTTGTACTCAGTCCTATTTTTGGAAAACTTAATCTAATCTTATCCATGGCTATAATCCTGTCCTGGAAAGTCAGTTGGGTTGAATACCTGTATGTCAATTTACTTTCTTACAGTATCTTTGAGCTAGTGATGTCCTAAAATAGTAGGGAAGTTCAAAGCTCTTTGCTGAGGAGGAAAAAAAATAATATGTTGGATAAGTTTGATGTTAAAACTTATAACACTAAGGTTTGGGAATGAGTGAAGTCGTAAAAATAAGGTTTCAAAGACTGCTGTTTAACTACTTCACTGTACTGTGAATTTGGAATTTAGAAATGTCTGTGTAGAGCTGTTGTGAAGACTGAGGCTGGCAATGTGCTTATTGAAGGTTCAACAACAAAGAAGTGTTAAATTGAAGCTGTTATTAAAGTGAAAACTTAAAAGCACATGAATTTAGGTTGGAATGTTTCTATACTTATTCTTCTTTCAAAAATGCTTACTTTGAATTTTGGTTTCTCCTATTGGTTGTATTCTAATTGTAGGCTTTCCTCCTAATTGGAAAGTATAAGGTGATTGAGCTCCTGTTTGGAAGGAGAGAGTAGTGAAAGAGGAGCTCATGAGGGAGGTATTTCCTTTTCCATTTTATAGGATTTATTCTCATTTCTCTCTTTGTCTTATCTTTCCTCAAAAGACATCACACCCAGAAAGTCATGGCTAGGTACTAGAATAAAAACCAAGGGATATCAAATTGCTCCATTTTAATTTTTAGGCAAATGTTTTTCTATAGCTTCATGAAGATTTTACAAGAGTAACAGGGTTTTAAACAGTTTAGTAAACTTCTATTATTTCATACTCAGTTGTTATGAGTCAAATGTAGCAGCAGATAATTACCTTTATCTTTTAAGACTCTCTTAAAATTGGCTATTATCATTGTGTGCATTTCATCTAGGCTGTATAGAAAAGATATCCAAGTGAACCAGAGAGCAAGCCAGCTAAGAAGCAGCATCCCCCATGGTCCCTACTGTATATCCTTGGCTGTCAGTGAGTTCCCTGGTTGGAAATAATGCTGCAGGGAACAGTATGCAGGTCTGCTGCAGGGCCCTGCCTTGAGTTCCTACATCTCTTCCCTCAATGATAAGCTGTAACATGGAAGTATAAGATTAAATAAACTCTTTCCCTAATTTGCTTTTACTCAGTGGGTTTCAGCAAAACACCCAAAATTAAATTAGAACAACAATAAATTGTACTTAAATGGTTAAGTCTAGTCCAAAATAATTTAGAGCTGCTATGTTCCAGCTTCCATAACAATTATGTTTTTTAAAAAAAATTATTATTCTTATTTAATGTGTATGAATGTATTACCTACATGTATGTAAGTGTACCTGTGTCATGCAATGCCTGTGGAAGTCAGAAGAGGGTACTGAATCTACTGAAAGTAAAGTTATGAACAGTTTTATGTTTCCATGTGATTCTGGGAATCAAACCCAGGTCCTCTGCAAAAGCAGCCAGTTCTCATAACCATTGAGCCATCTCTCAGGCCCCATACATCACTTGAGTTTTAATCAACCAACCATGTGGGATGTTTAGCAAAGGTACAGCTTTTTTTTTTTTTTTGGAACTCCAATTCATATATCCTTTTGTTATGGTACTATAAGCCCTCCAGTAGGATTCCCCTATCACCACCATGCACCTATAACCTACATATCTAAGATTACCTGTAGTTCACTCTACTCAACAAGCACATTCTCTAAAGAGTATGCTACTGTTATTTCTTTTGAAGCTTTCACCAATTCCTTAAGCTAATAGACTGTATAGAGATTCAGTTTCATTTTCTACCTTCGGCATTGCAAACATAACTGTCAAATAATGAGTAGTTAGAAGTCATTACAGATTTTATGAATAAAATAAAATTAAAATCAATGTCTTTCAGAAAATTTTCTTTAGACTATGCCCCTAAATTCAGTATTTTAGTAGAAGGTAACAAATGCTTTGGTTTCCTGATACAATTTTGGCTTGCTTGCATACCATTTATGGTACCAGAAAATCAGGTACTACTTTCTTCCTCTGCTTGCATGGCTTCATAGCTTTGGTCAAGGTAACTGCCAGGCTTTAGACCAAAGTTGAAGGCCACAGGGAGACAGACACAGAATGAAGACAGAACCGTCAAACTTTCTCATCATGTCCCACTCACCATGTCAGTAATCTGTAGGTGCAAGTGAGAAGTCTGCTTCTAGCAAAATTTGGACTTGGGTTCCCTGAAAAATGATTTGGATATTTTAGTGTAACATACATGGCAGAGATATTATCTACAAGAAAACTACTAAGAGATCGCTAATCTGTTGCCCATTCATAACACCTTCCAAATTAGTGATTTTCTTTTAAGTCAGGTCAGAATAAATGCACCTAAAATGTTTATTTAAATATTTTTATATCAATTTATTTATTTTGTGTATGGACATGTGAGTGTGCCATGTTGTGAGTGTGGAGGTCAGAGGACTACATTCAGAGTCAATTGGTTCTCTCCTTCTACTAGGTAGGTGGTGGAGATCAAACTCAGGTTGTCAGTCATGGCAACAGGTAGTTTTAACCCACTGATCTGACTCTCCAGGATCCTTATAACAATTCTTGTTGAAGAAGAGTGATGATTAAAAATTATATAAATAAAAATAAAGAGTGTCGTATACAAAGATTCGCATTGGGAAAAACTGAACAAGAGAAACAGAAGTGGATAAACATGTCTTACCAAAGAAAAAGGTCTATTTATTATTTATTTATTTATATTTATTATTTTAATTTTACATGTATTAATGGACATTTTCCTTGAGAATATAACACTTGGCTAAAGAACTGTGGGAAATATGTTACTCTTAGATCCATTCTATGTGCTAGGAAGGTGTTAACTCTGAAATCTCTGAGCAGTGCTGTGAAAAAGAGAATTTTTTGTAGTCATTGTATCTTGAACTCAGGTTGGTGTGTTGTTCAGCTTCCAAGCACTGAGGCTTAAAGGATGATAACACCTTTAGTTTGCTTGAACTGTATGGGAGCATGTGGCTGTGGTTGATTTTGTGCTGTGGGAAGAGACTAAGAAATCACACAGCAGGTTTTAAGTGCTTCAGACTCAAGTCATACATATTTTTCCTGTTCATAGCTAATGGTCAAAACTAATACAACAGGTGAATCTTGCATTAAAGGGATTGCCAAGTAATGTTTGATGCATTAGATTTGTGGTTAATATTGCAAATTACCACAGTACTATTGTAAAGCAGCATACTTTTTGTAATATCTCTTGAGGTCAGAAGTCACTAAATAGTGACTGAGAGTTGTTCTCTTCTCAGAGGCTCTAGAGAGCAGTTCTTTCATGACATTTCCAGCTTCTCATGTGGTCCTCACACTTTAGCTTAGAGTTCTTGTTCATTTAGATTTTTCTCTCTCTGGTTTCATAACCATGTTGTGTTTTTTCCAACTTCTACCCTCCTACCTCCCTAATACAATAATCTTGAGATTTTATTGAAATATCTGGATAATCTAGTGTATTCTCATCTCAAGAAATATAAGCTAGGGGTTGAAGAAATGGCTTAGTGGTTTAGAGCACTTGTGACTCTTACAGAGGAGCCAGGTTTAGTTCCCATCACCCACATGGCAGCTAACAAACATCTATAACTCCAGATGCCAGGGATCTGACACCTTCTTTCAATTTCCATGGGCACTGCATGAACTGATGTTTTTAAAAACATGTAGGTAAAACACTCATACATATAATTTAATATATATGTATATTAACCAATGTGCAGAATGCCATTTACTATGTAAGGTGATTATTCTAGCTTTCTGTTCTGTTGTTGTGATAAAACAATGACCAAAAAGAACTTGAGGAAGAAAGGGTTTATTTATTTTATAGGCATCCATCACTGAGAAAAGCCAAGGCAGGAACTCAAGGAAGGAACCTGGAAAAACTGAAGCAGAGACCATGGAGGAGCATTGCTTACTGACTTACTCCCTCTTTCTTGATCAGCTACCTACACCCTCATGCCCAGGGGTGGTACTGACCATAATACTCTGGACACCCTACATTATGAGCTACCAAGAAAATGCCTCACTGGCATGATTATAGGCCAGCCTCATGAAGGAAATTCATCAGTTGAGGTTGCCTCTTCCCAGGTGATGTTAGTTCATATCAAGTTGACGAAAACAAACCAGCACATTGATGTAAACGCAGGTTTCAGGGATTAAAATATGTCTATGCTGGGGATAGGAGTTTATTTCTATGTACAATATTTGACATGGAATGGCATGGAATTTCTCACTGACATAGAGCCATGTAGAATTGTACATCAATGCATAATAGATTAGGGCTTTGAGTTTAGTTCATTTATGTAAAACTTGCCTAGTATGCACAACACCCTGGGATTAATGCCAGCATGGGAAAAAAATAGTAGATATGGGATCAATAAATTTTAAAATCTGTGTTATTAATACATTCAGAACTCAGCAAAAAAATCCAAGAATCAGAAAGAATAGAGAAAGAATTACAGAAAGTAATGCCAAAGAAAAAGAGAAAAATGAAGAATAGGTAGAAGACAAAGGAGATAGTAAGAGGGTACAAAAGACAATGGGTTCCTCCCAGAAAGCTAGGATGAAGATTAGGGACTTGCTCTTAAATAACACAGGAAACACTTGAAGGTGCTGACTAAAATGAGCAAAATAATGTGAAGATAGGTTGCAGAGGTAAAATAAAAGCCTGGAAAGAACAAACTAAAGAGAGGAAATGTTGAATTTAGTAACTAGGAACTTGGGAATCTTGAATCTAATACAACTCACCTGGTTGGTTGTTCCAACTCATCGGAATCCTGTGGATTCAGGAGTCTGTGTGTGTGGAAAAACTGAGTTTACCTGTTCTTAGCATCCTGGTGGAATACTAAGTCAAACTTATGTCCAAACTTATTGTGAAAATAATTATAGATGCATAGTAATTTGTAGCAGAACGAGTTTATTAATTGTTCCATGCATCTATTTAGTCTTGACACTAGGTAGGAAATGTTAATGAAATACTGCCAGGAGAAGGAATTTGTGTGTATGCTATTTTTATTCATTAGAATCTACCTAATTAGACTCACCACCAAATTTTCTACACTTTGACTTGATATTTAACAAACAGAGATGGTAAACTAGAGGAACATAAATAGTTTCACTTAAGAGCCGACTTCTACAGTATACTAATATTGTTGAACATGTAATAACTGTGATAATGCTAACTAATGAAAGTGTTAAGGGTAGCCTTGCTAAATTTTGAAGATGAAGACATTTACTTGAGAGGTATTAAAAATGATTCTGGCTGACTAGACCTCAGTGGATGGACCTGCACTGGGGAATGTCTGGGGACACTGACTTGACACAGTCCTTAACACGGATGACAGGGTATATGGGTTCCAGTGGGGAGGGGTATGAGAGGATGCCAGTGGGGATAGGTCTATAAAGATGAGTAAGATTAAGATATTCTGTATGAAATACACAAAAATTCAATAAAACGATAAGAAAAAAAAAGATTCTTATGCCATGTGTGGTGGTCCATGCCTTTAATCCCAGCACTCCAGATGCAGAAGCAGGTGGATCTCTATAGACTGATGCCAGCCTGATCTAAATAGCAAGTTCCAGGCCAGCTGGGGCCAAAGGTAGACCTTCTCCCACGCAAAGAAATAAATTCTTGGGAACAGTGAGATGTTGCAGTGTTTAAGGGTGCTTGCCGCTAAGCCTTACAACCTGAGTTTGAATCCCAGATCCCACACGGTGCAAGGAGAGAAATGACTCCCTCAAATTGTTCTCCTGCCTTCTAATGCACGCTATGGCACACATGCAGGCACATATGTCTATGAATACACAGACACACAATAAATAAATGTAAAAAAATCCTGAGCTCTTTTCTCTTCAACCCAAACCAAATTGTGTCAGATTTATGAATATTTAACCAAGAATCCAACTAATTAATTACAGATAACTTTAGAATTACCAGTTATTTGATGTTCACGTGATAACTCTGAGCCAGTAGAAAATGACTCACTTAATAGAGACCACCATAATCCTGGGTTTTATATTTAAGACTATAATGTAACATCTTTTATGAAGTTAATACATATGTGGCATTAGCAACCACATGTTTTGTCACTGAAACTCCTTATAACTTTTGAGCCACAATTATGTCTAAACTTCTGAAGTTACTTTTGCAGCTCAACAGGCTCCTGGGGTTACAAACATCCCAATTTTCCTCCTCACTTTATAATATTCAGGATTTATTTGACCTAATTTAAAAATTATTTTGTTATCTTAAGATTTTGTGATCAAGTTTGTGCTGTAGCTCCTTTCTCTTGTTCTTGATTTTATCCAATTAGCTGTATCCCCCCGAAATTTCTTGTTTTCAGTATTCAGGTGCTTCTATGCTTCTTTTGCCTAAATATTGGTATTTAATGAGAGCAGAGGAAGATTTATGGAAAATCTGTGCATAGTATATAGGAGACATCGCATTCTCGTTTGGTTATTGTCAGAAATATTTAATAGTTAGAACAAGACCAGCAAGATAACTCAGTGGGTAAAGGTGATTGCTGCCAATCCAGATGTCCTGAGTTTGATCCCTAAAACCCACATAGTAGAAGGAGAGAACCAATTTTACAAATTGTCTTCTGATCCCAACATTCCTGCTATGGCACACACAGGGGCAGGCAGACACATACATGATAAGTAAATAGATAGATAAATAAATAAATATAAATAAAATAGAAACATTTAGTACAGAGACACGTACTTCAATATAGATGCTAACACTTTCAAAAGCTTTATTTTTGTGTGAAGCACATCTTTGTATATTTGATCTTGAGTCTCGCACATTGGAATTTGTGCCAAATGGTTCTTGCTTTTTTTCTAAATAAAGGTTCTGTAAATAATTTACTTTAAATAAATTATTGGTTTTTTTTTTAAACAAACATGATTTTATTTTATATTCACATATATGTTCTGAAAATATATTCAGTTTATATCATACATTAGAATATAAGAACTCATTAAATCTGTACATTAATTTAGAGCATTTTATTGAGGTTATAAGCATATGATTTAAGAAGTCAAGCACATGCTAAATTTATAAAACAACTGAGAAGAATAATGATAAAAGAATATGTATTTTAAAATATTTTTATTTATTATTTTTATTTAATGTGTATGAGTGTACTGCGCGCATGTATTTGAATGCACCCATGTAGTGCGATGCCCACATAGGTCAAAAGAAGGCATCAGATCCCCTGGAACTGGGGTTATGGGGATGGTAATTAGCCATGTGGGTGCTGGAAACTGAACCCAGACTTCTGCAAGAGCAGTCAGTGCTCTTACACTCTGAGACACCTCTCCAGCACCAGGAGTATGTATTTTTTTTTAAGTGAGGAATTTTTTTTTCTAAAAATACTCTTTAAAATTTAATATATTTCCAGGAAAATTGTAGCATTTATCTATTATCACACAAACTTGTTGCTTGTTGCACAGAACTCCCATTACCTTTTCCATTTAGTGGGACACATTTTTAACTACTTCTTGGTTTTTCTTTTTCTTTTGGTGAACGTAATCTTGAGTCTTCACTTTGCATTTCTCTACTCACTTCTAATGTTATAAAATAATTACAGCCTCTACGTACTCCTGAATTCATTCACAAGATGCATGGAATTCAGGAAATCAACTGAATCCAGTGCTGGGATAAGGACTTCTGAAGGCAGAGATTCTTCTTCTGAAAATGCCTTAATTTCTTTCTACAAAGAGGCATTCGTCCATTTCAGTTTAAAGCCAGGTTCTTCAGCCGTTTGACAAGCCTGTCTTCCTTTAGGTTCTGGCTCTATAAGAGCAAACAAGTACAGAAGGTGACAAAAAGAAGTGAAAATTTAAAAAGAAGCAACATTCTTTTTAAAACTGTTCATATTAATATGTTCTATCTGTTGAAAAAAATAGAAGTTTTTGGTAGTTCATTTTCTTTTCAATTAATCTAACATTGTAAAGAAGAAGGCAATAGTTGAAATGTCAAAATTATCAGAGACTTTTCCAAACTACTCTTCAGTATTCAGTGATTTGCATGTGGGAAATATGACTGGACACTGAAATAAAAAGAAGAGAATGTGGCCAGAATTCAAATGGCAGACAGAGGTAAATTGGAAAATGAAAGAAAAACAATTACATGTAATGAGTTAACTGCACAAAGCTCATGGCTGAAGATTAATAAATTACATGATGAGAAGACATGCTGTCTTCACTAAAAGCCTATTTTTCACAGATATTAGAGAAAATTGAAAACAGGAGTAGGAAGTGTGAGACAATTGCTGGAATTCTGAGATGAGACAGTAAATAAAGGGGTTATGCAATGTATGTCTATTGCACACTCTATACAACCCTTTCTATAGAAATCCAAATATTTTGGTAGATGATACAATATTAATGTTATAGTAAACACCCATTAGCATGTGGTGGAGGTGTAACATTAATTTATGTATCTGAATCTTCTGAAACTTTTGTGTGCTATGCTATTTCTGGTTATATATGTGAAAGAATATGAGCTAGCATACCACAGAGATATTTGCACATTCATGTTTATTGCAACTCTCTGCACAACAGCATAGATGTTTATCAACAGAGCAATCAGAAAAGAAAATGTAGTACATGTAGATAATGGAGATTTATTCAGCTGAAAAGGATCAACATTATGTCATTTGTAGAAAACAGACACAATTGGAAATCACCACGTTAAATTAAATAAACCTGACTCAAAAAGACAAATTACACATTTTTTTCACATTATAAATGAACTAATATGTATTAACTGCCAAACAAGTAAAAAGCTCAAAACAGTAGATGTATTTCTTCCATGAATGTGTGGTGTTTTCAAGATACATATGTGTGTATTTAAAATATATGTTTGAATATGTAGCAATAGTAATCAAAGAAGATGACAAGAATTTGAGAGCGAGTGGGCAGTACATGGGAAGATCTGGAGCTGCCCTGGCAAGGGTAGATATGAGGTACATAATGTAATAATTTAAAAAATTCTTAAAAAGTAAGAAATTATGAAAATAAATAAATTAATATTAAAGGAACAAGAAAAACGAATACATATCTAGATATTCTCATTTCTGCACACAAACATATCCATTCTAAATATAAAACATATATGAATTAATGGTAAGTAAAAGATTATCTTATTTTAATTTTTGTTTTGTGTCTTTGTATCCATATGTTTGTACACATTTTTGTGTGTAAATATGGGAGTGTGGATGCCATATTTCTCATGTAGAAGTCAGAGGACAAGTTGATTTGCCCTTTCTACTTTGTGGAAGGGAGATTCTTTCTTATTCATCACTGCATATATCAGGCTAGATGACTCACAAGCTTCCATGGATTCTTCTGTTTCTACCTTCCATTTCACCATAAACTATAAGAGTGCCAGGATTATAGACATGTACTACTGAACTACTGTGGCAGGCTTTGCATGGGTTCTGGGGATTTGCACTCAGACTCTCATGCATGCCTTTTTTCACTTAGCCACCTCCATATCCAATTAAATGTAAGATTTTGAAAACTAAAAGTTAAACATATATTAATGGATATGAAAGTGAAAGGAGAGAGGAAGACTATTTGGGAGGAAGAAATACACAGAGAGGATAAATGAGAATTGAGTATCACTGTCATGACAGACATGTAGAAAAATGTCACACTGAAGACCATTACTTTGTCTGCAAAATAAAAAATTGCAGCAACTTAGAATTTGTTTGCACTGCTAATCTATCATTATTCTTTATTACTTTGTAGTTACTAAAATATTACATTATGCATATTCATACATTATATATATAATTTTCTACTCAAATGTCCAAGTGGATGTTTATTTTAAAAATAGGTAACACCAGATTAGCTGTACTTTTGCTTTTCTAGGTAATAGAATTTTCACTTTTCTACTTACTGAAATACTTTGGCCAAGTTTGTTTGAACTTAATACACATTACATCGTAAAATTGCAAAGTTTAAATATTTCTATTACATGATCTAGCTGATGGCAGAATGACTTTTTTTCAAGTTATACATTTTTATAGTAATGTTAAATAGATAAAAACATATGTGTAATGAGCTGATGGGGATATTAAAACAATGTATCTGCATGGAAAAAGAAACTAAATGTAAATGCTTGTAACACTTAGATTTGTGGACCATTCATTTGTCACTTCCGGTGTTGGAACCCAAATAGTGCTTATATTGTTATTTACATCTATAAGTTTGAACTGTCTAAGCAGGTAAACTAAAAGGCCTTTTGATTGTTATTTTTTTGTCAACTGGACACAAGCTATAGTTATTTTGGGGAAAATGGGCCTCTACTGAGGAATTCCCTCTATCAGACTGGCCTATTGGCATGTGTAATGTTTTAATGATTGCTGATTAATGCAGGAGAACCCAGACCACTGTGGGCAATGTCACATTCCTTGGCAGGTGATCCTAAGCTTTATAAGTAACTTTAATTCAAATACTGTACTTCAGTTCCTGCCTCTGGGTTCCTTGTTTAGCCCTGAATTCCCCCAGTGATGGACTGTTACTCAGAAGTGTAGAAGGCAATAAACCCTTTTCTCCCCGAGTTGTTTCTGATCAGAATGTTTGATCACAGCAATAGAAAGCAAACTAAAAGAGGCCTCAAAGGAAGGGCTTCAAATATAACATATTTACATGTCTAAGTTTTTGACAAAATTGCCCATATTTAGTAGTGTATAAATTCAGAATATATGCATGTATATATGTATACATATTATATATAATCCTCAGATCCATGTACATAATGCATATGTTTATATGTAATATATACATAGGTATTCATATATAAAAATAATATTAATAGATACTTAAAGATTATTTTAAAAATAAAAACCTAGAAAAGGTTAGAAATTTTAGTTACATTAAATATTAAATTATGTTTAAAAAGATAAAATAAAGTGGTAAGGAAATGCAAAATCGCCAGTAAAGGATGCTGGTGTCAGAGGAGAATGAGAGTTGAAATGGAATGGAAACCGAGTCTTGAAGACTTTCTGTATTGTCACTATTCAGTTAAGACAGACCTTAGAGGTAGGAAAACAAAATAAAACATGTTGAGTATTATAGGACATTTGGGGGGACATTGCTAATAAAGAAATACTTGAAGCTGAGTGATTCAATCTGAAATAAGTTTATGTAGCTCACACTTCTGGAGATTCAAGGGCATTGCATAGCATCTTCGCTCTGGAACGGGCATCTGTGTGAATGACATCTGTTGTTAAAACTCCTTCCCTGAAGGAGGGATGTACACAAAAGTCACCTCTTCCTTATCTGGTCTCAATAACAAACTCAGGTATGATTCCGACAAACTGCAGTCTGTGAAATCAGTGAGTTCATTGGGCTTGTAGAGCAAGAGGTGGGGGGCTTGCTAGTCCAACGAGTGTGGGTGATACCTCTCATGCTGAACCAGAAAATCTTCATCCAAGCATAGATGATGGCTTCACTATAGCAACATAAAGAGTCTACTCAAGTCTATATGCCCTAGCCCATCAAAGCTATCTGAAATTAGGGCTATATTGCCCAGTAAAGGTTGGGAAGTGTATTGTCAGTTGAGGTTCCCATGACTCTCCTGACTTCTCTTTCTATGCTGGGGGTCAACAAGCAATAAGCCTAGCTGTGATAATCTTTGGCAAAGATGAGCCAACGAAGATGGCCTGTCTGGCTTAGAGGATACTCCAGTACAAAAAAAAATATGAAAATTGTAACACACATGTAGAGAGAGAGAGACTCATGGGAGCCACTCCCTCCTTGTGCAACCCATCCTTTCAGGAAACAATCTATTACCATAAGGCCTACATTACTCCTTATGACAGTAGTGTCCCACAGTATTGTTACCTTCCACTAGATGCTTGGAGATTGCAATAATCCAGCACTATCTTATAGGAGGCAACCTAAAGTACATGAAGCTCTGGAGACAAATCATATATAAATAGAATTAGGAGGAAAATATGAAGTGTTTACAGCCTCATCAATGGAAGAGAGAATATGAAAGTCAATTAATTTTATATATATTTAAAAAAGTGAATTAGAATCTCCTATATAAGATTAAACCTTCAAAAAGTTAAATCATTACCAACAAAGTAATACACTGCACACTTCATGTCCCTGCAAAAATACTTAAATAAATAGAAATTATGAAAAATACACAAACTATCAGCTCATCAAGCAAACACAGCTCAATCATCAACTTTGCAGAGCTGTGAATCCTGTAAGCTACTACAACAGGATTGGTGATAGTGCAATACTGGCATAAATGTTATGGGAGTAACCAATCACTTTCTGATTGGATTTAAAGTCTACTTCACAAGATGGAGTCTCTAAATGACACTGATATCATCTTTAGGAATCATTGGTTAGACATGGCACAGGCCATGGAGGATACTATTACTACGATACTACAAAAGAGATATAGTGTTAAACTGATTCCTTATTAATTGTATTTTTACCCACTGAGTAATGTATCTCTCCATTCTAATCAGAGAAGTGTCCTCATGCAGGACACAAATGGTGATTAACAAAGATCCACAATTATCCAGCACTCAAAGATTACTAGATCGCAGAGTGCTTATCCCTAAATGGGGCACCTATATCAAACTTCTGCCTCTCAAGGCTCAGGGGTCATTGTAGAAGATGAGACAGAAGGATTGTAAAAACAAGAGGTGGTGAAATACCACAAAGAACATAAATTTTTAGAAAACAAAGCATTTGGGACAGCATACCCAAGATACACATAAGCTCAAATGAGACAGAATCCAAACGTGGAAGGAAGGAGGTGGGTAGGAGGCCCCAGCCAGATTGGCAACCTGTGGCTGCTGGGAGAGGGAGACTCACTTTTCATTAAGGGTGTGATGGACAGATTGATCAGGCTCTAGTGGATAGACTTTCACTCAAGGGCATTTGAGGACATAGGTTTGACTTGGTAGGACATTGGTTTTGACAAATATAAATATATATATTTATTTATATATAGTCAATAAAAATGCAAAGAAATCCAGTCATCATATTACTTTGTTTTTGTTTTTTGTTTGTTTTTTTGGTCTTTTTGGGATGGTCTCTCTATAGCTCCAGCTGTCTTGGAACTCACTATGTAGACCAGGCTGGCCTTGAACTTACAGAGATCCACCTTTCTCTGCCTCCCGAGTGCTGGGGTTAAAGGAGTGCACCACCATGCCTGGCTATCATATTATTTTTTATTCTATCAAGTATTATTAAACACAAAAGACTTTTTTTTCTTCAATTTCTATTTGATTATTGAAAGTAGAAAAAAATATAAATTTTTTTTTAAAGTTATTACTTTTTTAGAAATTATTATATGATTAAGTATTCTACACTTAGTCTAGACCTGTTTACAAAAGCTCAGTATGTTTTACATCGATTTTACTGAAAGGCTAAACAAAAGTTTTACTGATCCAAAGAAAACTCATGGAATTTTCCAAAGAAAGATGATGAAGTGAATAGATGGTGATAAGAGCTATGGTAATACAATAGTAAAAGTACCTGTGAGTGAAACACTCCAGTCTGCCTTTGACTCACCAAAACAGGTGAACTCATGCAGACAAAGACTTCAAAAATCAACATATAATTACAATATAATCATATAAAATAAGAATTATTCATTCCTCATTGCAGTTTTAACAAATAGAACTTCACAATAAATGGACAAAATTCTTAAACTTGCCCTTGTTAAGATCAGATAAGGATATTACTGGATATTTTTTTGAGAATTGGTTAATGATGACATCACAGTATTTTATATTTAAAAAATAATAGATTAAACCTCCTAAACTTTTATATGTCTAACAATATATCTTCAAAATACATAGAGAAAAAACTACACATAATAATAATCAAAATTTCAGGGAAAAGCTATCAATTTCACCATCATAATGGATAAGACTTTTTGCAGAATAGATGTAAGAGCATGACTAAACAGGAAAAAAATAATAACAATGTATACACATTTTGAAAAACAGACATAGGAGAACACAGGAGTCAAAAAGGAGAGTGTTAATTTTATTTATGCATAAACAATTATTTAATGGAACTTGTATTCCACACAATTTTGTACATTTCAAGCAATGTGAGTCTAAAGGTCATGGTCTCTAAAATTAAATTAAGAAACCAAGAGATAAAATAAATGAAATCTTCCACTATATAATTACCAAAATTCTATGTAGATCTTGGATTAAATAATGAATATAGTAACCTAATATATAAATTTAATAAAATGGAAATATTTTAAATTAGATTAAAATATGTGATGTTTAGATTAAAAATAACATAGAAATTTTATATTAGTTGCTTGTTTGAGATAAATACCCTAAATTATTCACAAACACCCAGATTAATATTTATCTATCTAAGTGGTCAACTATATGAGCAATCAAGTTGGTAAATAAAATTACACATTAAAGAGGTTTATTTAACAATCTCAAAGCGCACACAAAACATTGAAAATGAACAAATCAAGTAAAACTACACTTATGATTTCTATGCATCATCCATCCGAGGTAGAGAAGGAGCCCTCACTAATGTATGTATTGCCTTGTCTAGTTTAGGTATAGGGTTACGATTTTCCTGTAAAACTATTTGCCAAAAAATTTCTCTGTGTAATAATTTATATAATATAGAAATTATTTCTTCCTAGAACTTCTTTGACAGTAAAAGTCAAATAAAACCATCTGGAATTTATTAATCCTATGTATCAAAGATAAAGAGGTATATATAGTTATAGTTGGAGTTTAAAAGAAAAATTATTTAGTTCTTAGAAAACAGATTTTATTTTTAAAAGGCAGTATTAATTTAAAATAGCTGTATATATGAAATAAAAAATAAATTAGGAATATACACATGAGTATAATCTAAAATTTATCAGCAATTTTTATTTTGTGATGAAATCTTTGAATACCTTTTCTTGAAGAAACATGAGTGGACTGATGTTATGGTTTGAATATGAAATATCCTGCATGCACTCATGTCTTTGAATACTTGATCCTCCAGGTGGTAGCATTATTTGGAGAAGTTGTGAAACATTTTGACAAGGAGATTTACCTGCCTAGCAGCTGACCGACAAGCACCACAGAATTGTGGTTTAAGAGTGTGGTGTGGGGCCAATCTGAGAATCTCTGTTTCCTGACTGCACTTGTGATGTAGCCACCTTACCCTCCCACTGCCATGATCTTTAGTGGTTCTCACTCCTTTGCCTTATCTTCCATGATGAACTGTATACCTTGAACTTGCAGCTAAAATAATGTCTTCCTTTCTTATGTTGTTTATATCAGGCATTGTGTCACAGGCATAAGAAAAATAACTAATGCTACGTCTATGTGTCTTAATGAAATGAGCAATAAAAATTAAAACAAAATGTATAATTTAAAAAATAGCCCAATATTATCATCTGAAGGTACAGTGATTATCTCTAGAAATTTGTACTAATAATAGAAGTACCTATTTAAGAATATAATTCAAACCCCCAAATACAATTTTAATAGATTTAAGCCTTAAACTGAAACCAATTCTAGAACTTTCCAAAAGAATTTAATGCACTTGTGGAGGAAACTAACATCATTCAAAGGGGTTGAAGACAAAAGGAAACATACATCATTTTTATGAGATGGATGGTTATATTTTAGAAACATCAGTTTTTCATACATTTGCTACAATTCAATGTGATTTGAACTACAGGAAAGTGAAAAAAGTTCTAAAATTTGCCTAAAAAATAAAGTAAATAATAGAGATTTTTCACTAAGAGCACATGTGTGACCAAATTTATCAAGAAACATTGTTAAATGATAAAAATTAAAATGTGATGATAAAGTATGACAGATTCACATCAGTGTCACAAAATTAAAATGGGATGTATCAATTGTATATTTGACAATTTGGTGTGTAAATGAACCAACAACAGAGGATGGAGGAGAGAAGAATATTTAATCATCAGTGATAAAATAGTTTTTACAAATTTTTTCCACAAATATTTTTTTCAAGAATATTATACTAAGCCATGCTGAACAGACAGTACTGAATTAAAAAAAAAACACATAAATTTCATTTATTTTTATTTTATATGTATGAGTGTATTGCCTGAATGTATGTAAGTACACCCCAGCCATGTAATGTCCATGGAAGTCAGAAGAGGGCATCACGTCCACTGGAACTGGAGTTATGGACAGTTGTTAGTTGTCATGTGGGTGATAGAAGTTGAACCTGGGTCCTCTGCAAGAACACAGAGTGCTGTTAACTGATGAGCCATCTCTCCAGGCCATAACATTCACTTTTTAGTAAATTAATTTAAAATATCAATGCAAATTTCAAAAGGTAAGACAATATATTTACATTTACTTTATATATTTGTGGAAATATTTCTTAAACTAAAGATCAAAGGTACTTAATAAAAGATAACGCTTATTTTATTTAACATTAATGAAAATAATCAGAAGAAAATAGTGAGAAAATAACCCACTTAGAAATGTGAAAAATTTTTACCACACCGATGTGAAACATAAAACCCAGAATATAGTATTGCAGTCTACAAATCCGTAAGTTTCTTATACACAAAGCCCAATACAAATATAGAAATGCTATGAATTATCAGTTCATGAAACAAGAAATATGACTGGCCATTTAGCTCATCCAGATTCAGAAGTCCCAAATTAATCACGATCATATAAACTAATCAATTTTTTTTTCATGAAAACAATTAAACAGAATATACTTTCCTTATTACTAGAAATTCTGGTTTCAGATTTTAGATTTTCCAAATGTGTGATTTCCAGGGGAAGATAAAAAGCAACATATTCTAAGAGGAGGGTCAACACAGAGGAATCATTTCCTCCATGCTTCCAAGAGAAGCCAACAATGGTTGAGCAGGACCTTTGACTTATCTTCACGTAGATGGAACTGGTAAAAGAAAGGAGCCAGGGGCTCCTCCC
>NW_008355253.1:1017177-1043531 GCF_000622305.1 Nannospalax galili | reverse complement strand
CAACATATTCTCTCATATATTATTGAAATTGTGAACAGGTACATGTTTTGGTAAAACAAATTGGAAAAATATACTGATGTTGGAAGTATACTATGGTTAGAAAATATTCCTAATCATGAAGCTTAAAGAAACCTTCATACATAGACATCAAGGAACGTATACAAGAGTTTCTGACTCTACCTCTGGTGTTGAGTGGCCCAAATCTCTCTGCTCTCTATGGTCCTTCCCTCTACTCCAGGACACAAGGCTACCCACTGGCTAAGAGCCGGCACATTCAGTTCCTAACCCCTCTCCTTGTGCCTTGGATCTGTCCCTCTGAGACTGCGTGAGAGTGCCTGACTCAGCCTACTAGGGAGAAAACCTAAAGTCCACATGAACTAATTTTTCATATCCTCTCAGAGAAGAACCAAACAACAGCAACAATACAAAGAGAATCAAATATCAATTTCAAAAAGGCAGGCTTGAGTTTCACACCAGAATAACAAGCAACAAAAGAAATTCACATGTTGAATCCACAATGAAAAATAATGACATGAGAAACCAAAAGACTATGTCCCCACTAAATATCACCAGTACTATAGAAGAGTTCTACAATAATAACTTCCTAGAGGAAACCCAAGACATAATTAAAAAAAAATCATAAGCATGCTCAAAGAATTCACTGAATTTAAAGAACACAGAAAAAAACAATGAAAGAGGATAGGAATAAAATTCTGACTGAAGTTCAAGAAAATGCAAATACATGGATGAAAGAAATGATAAAGACAATTCAATATTTGAAAAGCGAATTCACGAAAGAGACAGAAACATTGAAGAAAACTCAGGTTGAAATGAAAAAGAATTGCAAAGCTCAATAAGCCAATTTGAAACAACAGGCGAAAGACTTACCAACAAAATTGATGAAATAAAAAACAGAATATTAATCTAGACAATAAAGTTGAGGAACTGGACCATCAAGCAAAGAATATGATTTTAAAAAAATACACAGGAATGGAATATGCAGGAAATTTGGGACACCATGAAAAGACAAAATATATACATCATAAACATAGAGGAAGGATGTACAGAACAAAGAGAGAATACTGTAAGCTGAAAGAGAAATGCAATAAGGTACATATAAAAGAAAACTATTCAATGCAAATTATGAAAACCAGAAAAGCATGAACAAAAGTATTCCAAGTTCTAAATGATCATAGATGCCAAACCAGAATACTTTACTCAGAAAAGCTTTCTATCATAGATGAAAGGGAAAGAAAAATCTTCCATGTCATAAATAGGTTGAAAGAATACTTGTCTACCAATCCAGGCCTACAGAGAATATTCAAAGTATTACAAAGGAGTGAAGAGAGGACTGACTATACCCAAGAGGCAACAGAAAGAAAGTAAATGAAGCTATAGTATAGAAACAGAAATTCGGACTAAGAACACAAACAGAAATTAAAATGACAGTAACCAATACACGTTTAGACAATAAATTTAAATAACAATGGCTGCATCTCCCCAGTAAAAAGACACAAACTAGTTGAAAAGATAAAGAAATAAAATACATCTGTTTGTTGTCTTCAAGAAATTCATCTCACCTTCAAGGATAGGCACTACATCAAGTTGAACAAATAGAAAAAAAGATATTTCAAGAAATGGCAATAGGAATTGAGCAGTGCTGCAATTCTAATATATGACAAAGTAGATTTCAAATTAAAATTAAAGAAAAGGTAAAGTTCACTTCATTCTGTTCAAAGGGACAATTTGATCAAGAGAACATCACAATCGAGAACATATATGCACCAAACCCTGGCACACCCAAATTCGTAAAAATATTTCTGCAGAACATTAAGACACAAATTAACCCCAACTCAGTAATAGTAGGTGACTCAAATACACCACAATCTCCAATCGACAGGCCAACTAGGAAAACAATAAACAGAGAGACACCTGAATTATACATCAAATGAACCAAACAGATACGTACCAAATATTCCACCCAAGCACCAAAGAATACACTGTCTCCTCATAGCCCATGGAAGCTTCTCTAAAATGGACCAATACTGAGACACAAAACAAACATTAACAGAATACAACAAAATTGAAATAATTCTATACATTTTATCAGACCAGAATGCAATAAAGCTTAAAATCAGCATTGAAAGAAGCTTTTATGAATGCATAAACTTAAAACATTAAACAGTGCACTCCTGAATGATGACTGGGTCAAAAAATAAATTAAAAAAGAAATAAAAGTATTATTTTCAAGGAAATTCCTAATATAACACAAGGAAACATCTGAGACACTTTAACAGGAGTCGTAAGAGGGAAGTTTATAGCTCTAAGTGCCTATATTAAAAAATCAGAAGGAGCACAAATAAATGAATTAACAATACAACCCAAGACTCTGAAAAGGCAAGAACAAATAAAATAGAAACCCAGCAGACGAGAAGAAATTAAAAATCAAAGGCAAAATTAATTAAATGGAAACAAAGACGACAAAATAAAAATCATGCAATCTAAGAACTGCATCTTTGAAAAGATAAACAAGATATACAACTACTTAGCCAAGTTAAGCAAAAGAAAGAAAGATAATTTCTAAATCCACAAAATCAGAGAGGTAAAGGAATACATTATAATAGACACCAAAAAGATCCAAAACATTAAAACAGAATGCTTTAAAATCCTATACTCTATGAAGTTAGAATATCTAAATGAAATAGATGAATTTCTAAATTTATAGAAACCAGAAAAGCTAAACCAAGAAGAGATCAACATCTTAGATAGACCTATAACAAATAAAGAAATGTGATACAACAATGCAAAGTCCCAGGCCCAAATATAGTCATAGCAGAATTCTACCAGACATTTAAAGAAGATATACTCAAATACTACTTCAATTATTCAAGATGATAGAAACAGACTGTGAATACTTAAATTCCTTCTATGAAGCCAGTATCACTCTAATACCCAACCCAGGTAAAGACACAACAACTAAAAAGAACAAAATAGGCTGATATCCTTAATGAATATAGATGCAAAAATTCTCAACAAAATTCTCACAAACCACGTACAAACACCAAAAGCTCATCCACATTGATCAAGTCAGCCTAATTCCAGAGATGCAATGATAGATCAATATACATAAATCAATAAATGAAATAAATCATATAAATGGAGTTAAAGACAAAATCACATGGTAATTTCAATAGATGAATAAACAGTCTTTTACAAAAATCCAACATGCATTTATGTTAAATATCATGGGGGAATTGAAAGGGATGGAACATACCTCAACATAGTTAAAGGTATATACAACAAATCCACACTGAACATCATTCTAAATGGAGAAAAACTGGAAGCATTCCCATTAAAGTCAGAAACCTAATGAGATTGTCTAGTATCTCAACTCTTTTTCAATGTAGTGCTTGAAAATCTTACTAGAGCAATAAGAATAAGAGAAGAAAATTAATGGAGTAGTAAGTGAAAAAGAAGAGGTCAAATTATCACTATTTGCAGATGATATGATATTGTACATAAGAGATACCAAAATTCCAACAAAAATACTGCTAGAAAGTCTCAACAGTTTCAGCAAAGTGGTGGGTTACAAAATCAATTTATAGAATTCAATAGCCTTTCTATATACCAATAAATAGCAAGCAATTGGAGAGTTTATGGAAATCCTCCAAATCATGGTAGTCTCAATATATATCTATGAATAAGCCTCTCCAAAGAGATTAAAGATCTCTGTACTGAAAATTTTTAATATTTGGAAAAAGATATTGAGAATACACCAGGAGATTGAAAGACGTCTTGTGGTCATAGACTAGTAGAATTAATATCGTGAAAATGACTATCCTACTAAAAGCAGTACATAGACTCTAGCAATGCCAACAAATTTCTCATGAAGTTCCATGTGAAATTAGAAAAAATTAAAGAGCAAGATTGGAGGGCTTACCATACCATATCTCAAACTATATTATAAGGTGATAGTCACAGAAACAGCATGGTACTGACACAGAAATAGACACATATATCAGTGGAACAAAATTGAAGACTCAAACTTTGGTGCATTCAGTTTTAGCCACATGATATTTGATAAAAGTGCCATGAACACACACTGGAGGAAAGAAAGCACCTTCAACAAATGATGCTGTCAAAGCTGAATCTCAAACTGGATTTCACTATGCACAGAAGTCAAGATCAAATGGATAAAAAATCTCAGTATGAAACCTGAAACTCTGAACCTGTCCAGAGAAAACATAGGCAGTACCCTACAAAATATAGATGCAGAAAAGTTTCTAAATTGAACATCAGTTGCCCAAGAATTAAGATCACCGATTGACGAATGAGACCTAATTAAACTAAAATGCTTCTGTACAGCACAAGAAACAATGAAGAATGTGAAGAGGAAACCCACAGAGTAGAATAAAATTTTCACCACTAACACATTTGACATGGTATTCATTTCCAAAATAGTTAAAGAACTCTAAAAACAAAGAATCAAGAAAGCAAATGACCCAATAAAAAGATGGGCTATGGCTCTGAACAGAGAGTTCTCAAAAGAAGTAATAAATACCTTAAACATGTTCAACATCCTTAGTAGTTAGAGAATTGAAAATCAAAACTACTTTATGATTTCATCTTATTCCAGTCAAATTGGCTAAGATGAGGAGGAGAACAAGTACTACAAAATGCTGGCCAGGGTTTGGGAAAATGGGAACACTCATGTGCTGCTGGTAGGATTACAATCTTATGCAACCACTACAGAAAGTAGTTGGAGAACTCCTTAAAAATATGAAAAAAAAAGAAATCTAACAATCTGGTTATAGGATTCCTTGGCACCCAAAGGACTCATTCTACTGTGGAGATACTTAAACATCCATATTTGTTGCTGTTCTTTTCACAATAGCAAAAAAAATAGAAACAACCTAAATGTCTTTCCTCATGAAAGGAAAAAGAAAACGTGGTACATTTTTATAATGGAGTTCAATTCAGTAGTAAAGAATGATGAAATCATGAAATTTTCAGATAAAAGGATGAAAATAGAAACTGTTATGCTAAGTGAGGTGTGGGAGACAGGCTTGAGCCTGTCTTAATGACAGCCACACAACAGGCCCGAGGCAACGGCCCAGCCCCTGGAGCCACAAGAAACACCTTGTGACATTTGCTCCCTGTGCTGGATAGCTTTAGTGTCAACTTGACACACCTGGGTTGAGGGAGTCTCAATCAGGAAATTGCCTCTATTGGACTGGCCTGTGGCCATGTCTGAAGGGCATCTTCTTGATGAGTGATGTGGGAGGGCCCAGCCCACTGTGGGTGGTGCCACCTCTGGGCAGGTGGGCCTGTGTTGCATAAGAAAGCAGGCTGAGCAGGGGCCAAAGGAGCAAGCCTGTAAGCAGCGTTCCTCCATGGCCTGTGCTCCAGCTCCTGCCTCCAGGTTCCTGCCCTGAGTTCCTACCTTGGACTCCCTGATGAACTGTGACCTGGGAGTTGTAAGACAAATAAACCCTTTCCTCCCCAAGTTGGTACTGGTCAGAGTGTTTTGTCACAGCAATGAAGAAAAAACTAAGACACTCCCATTGGCAGATCATGAGACTGATCCCTAGAGCTCACCACTCCCTAATCACAACCCTTGGAATTCCAAAATGCAACACTTAGATATTGCAACTGTCAGGGTCACATGGTTTCCAGGAATCCAGGCTCTGTAATCTGAAACCCATTATGCTAATGAGGCATCCTGCCCCCTATTTTGTGATAGGACGTTAAGTCTGTTATGCTAATAGGATGCTAAGTCTTTATGCTAATAAGGTATCTTACTTGCTGTGCTGTGATTGGACCACTACCCCTATATAAGCTTATGCCTTCCTGCAATAAACCAGATCTGTGTCACTGAACCTGGTCTCCTGTGTTTGAATGTGGCTCTGCTGACACACTCTCCTCACCAGCCCTGGGGTCTGGGACTGGGCAGAAGAAGCGACGACAGAAGGCAGCACCAGGTGAGCAGAAGAGCGGCCTCAGCCCAGGGTGAGCAGAGGAACAGCCTCTACACCCGTAGGAATGAAGCAGTGGCACCCTTGAGAGCGGAGGAGCGGCCGCCGCTGGCAGTGACTGCAGTAAAGTAACATAGATGTAAAAGAAGATAAGATGAGAACATTTGTGGTTCTTAGTACCAAATCCTTTTATGAGTCTAACTTTTTGCAACCCCATCAGAAAAATGGAAAGCAACCCTGAAGAAAAAGGGAATGAAAGACTCCAAGAGAAGTAGATAGGAGGAGACATATCTTATCAAGTGGAAAATGAAAAAAAAAATGGTGGTGTTTAACTAGGAAGGGAGAATGGAAGAATATAGAATGAACCATAGGGGTAAACAGGAAGAAGAATCTCAAGAAATGGGGTAGGTTAATAATAAAGGACAGATATTTCAAGGGGAAAATGGGAAAAAAGGAGTTGTTTAACTGGTTTGAGTGGAGGGCCATTAGAGAGGTAGAGAGAGACTAGTGATAAATTATGATAAGGTGTTGTGAAAAACCAGAGGGAAATGTATTATTTCATGTCTATTGAAAAATAGTCACACAATATCTGTACATGAGTGCATTTGTATAGCTGAAGGCTATATAACAAGAAACACTACCAGACAGGAGCAACCTTCCTTTGAATTTTTGTAAGGGTAGTCCAAGAGACTCCCAAAATAACACAGGCTATCACCACAGCCCTTGACTAACCTCCCAGAACTTGAAAGTAAGACCTTGTTACTGAAGAGAGTACATACATTGGGCATAGCCCTTGGAGCAATGGAGCTGGAACTGATCTGGAACCCTCCTCCCTGAAGACTACCTCATATAATTTCATAGGATACTATGCAAGCTGCTAAGGGAGAAAATCAATCAATGGTCCAACCCCAGCTGTAAAGCCTATTAACCACAACAATGACTAGCACAGCAAGCTACATCAGTGCAGTACTGGTGGTGTTGCATTGGGGGAATCAACAGCTATCTAATTGGACTTAAAGCCCTCTGAATGGGAGGGAACTCATGTATGGTCCTGTAAACATAGCCAAATATACATGGATGGAGAGGTCATATATCCTACAGAAAACCATAAGTCTGTCACATTATAGACAAACATTTTCTTACTATATACAAAATAAGGATTATTATAATTACAGACAAGTATATAAGTCACCACTCATCAAAGAAGCTTCAGCAACAGATGGATTCTAGTTCAGAGTTCCACAACTGTCCACACACAGAGAATAAGTGATTGTGAGATATCCAACCTCAATTGACACATCTACAACGGAACCTCTAATGCTAAGGCTAATGGAACATAATGGAACAACGGGTAGAGTGATTACTAATGCAACTCTCATAAGTGAAATTTCTACATGCAACAGAGGGTAAAGAGCACAGAAGGTGACAACTGGCCAAAATGAAAGAATAAGAGACTGCAAAGTGTGTGCCTGGATAGGGATCTTATTCACCTAGGGTTCAGGAGCCATTGTGGCAGAGTGGACAGAAAGATTGCAAGAGCCAGAGATGGTACATGATCATAAGGAAACGAAGTCTTACAGACTCCTGGAACCTTGCTCATATGAAATTACAGCAATGGTGACATCATGCACAAGATCTATGCCAATTCAAGATCAGCATGGAACTGGAAAAATGGGCATGAGGGACCAACATTAGCTGGGGAAGTATCCATAGCTGATCACTGCTGGGTGAGGGAAAGTTGATATTCTTTAAGGGAGTGATGCAAGATAGGCTGGATAGACTCTAGTTGATGAAGTCACACTTAGAAACATCTGGGCATATAAACTTGATAGGAAATCCTGTGGCAGGCTATGGTGGAGGGAGCAGATAGGGAAGGTTAAATACGATTAAGAGTTATTATATGAAATTCACAAAAATTTGATAAAAATATACATTGAAGATACATAAACATGAACATGCTTAACCCTCTTTTTATGTTTTTAATTGTTTTATTGCATGTATGAATATTTTACCTGCATGTATGTTAGTCAATCCTTGTCATGCAATGTTCTTTCAGGCTCAATAATACGGATGGTTCTAATCTGCCATTTGGTTTTGGGAACCAAACTCAAATGCTCTGCCAGAGTAGCCAGTGCTCTTAACCAAATGTCTTTGTTGGAATATAATGTTCTAGCATACTTTTCCTTCCATTATTTTATCTCTTCATGTGTTTATAAGGTTTTGGCAATGGCTTCTGTATTATTTTTATTCCTGTTTGTACTTTAAATATAGAATAGTACTATTCAAGGGATGCCAGTTCATCTTCTTCAACCAAAAGCTACTGCTCATTTCAGAACATCTGTTCTAAGCAAATGTTTTTCTAATTGCAAAATTAGAGAAAGTGCCTATTTTAGAGGTAAAAAGCTCATTTAGTCTTGTTTATTTTCCTTTTGAATGACTGGTGAGATCTATCTGATTCTCTTCATGTCTGCCATCAACAGCTGCCATCATTTTTCTTTCCATATAGGAGACTGAATGTTTCTCACCTGACTTCTATGCACCTCTTTATGATTCCTTTAATCTGTTCTCTACACAGAATTGTAGCTGAAAGCCTTTGCTACTTTAAAAGTTCATTATTTAAATATTTGTAATGTTTTATACTGCTCTGACAACTTTAAAACCATGTAATTTGATCTCAAATTTCTCTGATATTTTGCCTTTGACTCTATTTTTGATAGTCCCAAAGTCAAGTCCCAGTATTTTATATTCTCAGATCTGTTGTGTTTCCTCTAATAGAGCTCTTCTTCATGTACTATGACACTTGACTTTGTCAACTTGATTAAGTTAAGAATTACCTAGGAGATTAGAAAAGAAGGACATTTCCAGAGATTATGAGAGTATAAAGTTTGCAGTATAATGAATGGTTTAATCCAATGGTGGTTCAAAATTTTGAATATGCTATTAAGAACTGGTTAGACTGTCAAAGGTCATGCCTGTTTAGAAGAAAAAAGAAACTTGGGAAATTCCCTTCTTTCTTAAAATGCTTTAGGATTAATACAATCTTGCCCTATCTGTGGTAGACCAGTCTACTTCTTATCTATTTGACAGGACAGTTCTTCAAATACCCAGCCATCAATTATGATGGTTCACCAAAGTGCATGTGGCCGAGTGACTGTAGTCTAGTCTCTGAAACTGTGAGCCAAAACAAATCTTCCCTTCCTCTTTCAGTTATTTAGGTTATAAGGAAACAGAAGTTGCTAATACATTCATTCACTGACTGATACAAAAGTTACTGAGCTCATTCTTATGTCAGGATATGATGATATAGCTGCATGAGCTTCTATTATGAGAAGACAGAAAACAATCAGCTTTACCTCAAAGGCAGTAAGCTCTTTGAAAGAAATTCTCATCCAGAATTGAGAAGACCTTCCCAGAATTGTGTTCCAGTATGTATGGAAGCCCCAGAAGATGCATTATTTTGATGTGAGTATCATGGGAGAATTTTCCCCAAGGAGTATGACCTTAAGATGCAAATGCTTATAAGGAAAGCTATCTCAAAAATAAAGACAATAAAAACTGGACAAATGGCTCAGTAATTAAGAGAACTTACTGTTTTTCCACAGAACCCCAGTTTTATTTCCAACATTCATAAGTATAGAAACAGACAGACAGGCAGACACAGACACACACACACACACACACAAAGGAAAGACAACTACACAAAAACATGTGTCCCTTATTTCTTATCAGGATATAGGTTTGAAATTCAGAGAATATCTTATTTGTGTATAAATATAATGTCTGTGTACACATATACACATTTGTATGCATATCTTTTGCAGGAATAAAATTACAATGTAAATAAGAAACCTTTGGTTTCTCAATGCTAGGGAGTCTTACAATTAAGGAAAAGGTAGAGGATAGGACATATCATGTTTTAGTAGCGTGAAGATGAAGTTATCCACTTATGTTTAGGCTTAGGAAAACTGAACATTTAACATCATCCTTTACCTGTAGTTTTGCCGTCTACAATTTCAGTTACCTATGGCCAATCACACTCTGAAAATACTGGATATAAAGTACAGGCAAAATAGATACAAGCTTTAAGTGATACAACATCCTCAATGGTATGATACAATGTCTCACTATCTACATTCATGCATTTGGAGCTGTGAAATTTCTATTTGTCCACTCTTCCCAAACTGTATGTGATGATCATAAGTTGCTTTGTAGCCTTCTGGGTTTTCATGGATCATCGTGCTTGTGTTTAGATAACCTTATTTAATTGAATAATGACCTCAAAGTAAAATAAATAATGCTAGAAATTCAGACATGCCAGAAAAAGTTTTATTTCTTATTAGTGAAAAGGTGAGAATTCTCATATCAACAGTGGTTAAGAATATATTCTGTAGCTGCCATATTGCTTAACATAATACTGTCATTGTTCTATTTTATTATTGCCATGAATCTCTTATCTGATCTAATATAAATTAAACTGTATGAGATATATGTCATATATTGTATAATATATATGCAGAACATCATACAGTGCTCTATACTATTCATATGATATAGGAGAGTGTGTATAGGAAAAACATGATATATTTAGGATTTCAGTTCACTGAATGATTTGGAGCACACTTCTTGCATATGCATGCACACACACACAAACACACACATATACACACACAGATTAGTAGATATATAGATATAGGTGTGCGAATTCATACAATATACAAGCACATTAATATTGTGAGAAGTAAAGCACTACAAACACATATATACATATACATAGTGACATCCACTGAAGGGAAGTAGAAACAGTGACGTTCAATAGTAATAAATACATTCATCATTGAAATCATCCAGAACCATTACTCAGCACAAGGTTTAGATTTTCTTGTATCACTAGCTGATTCCAGGACTTACAAAGGGATAACGAGGCACTGGTGAGGCATATTGCAATTCAAGAAAGTAAGGAAGTATCTCAAACATACAAACTAAGCCCCAAAAGTTTATGTTTATAGAAATAAATATTTAATCAGTAAACAAATAAAGGAGTTTAAGAATATCCAATAAATTTTCCTTTAAAAACAAATTAATGAATATATAAGCATTGATTTTAATCTAAAATCAATATAAATATAGTAAAGCAACACATTTCTGGGAAAGATCAACCAATGAATGATCAAATGAGCAAGGGAATGAGTCCACTTGCATGATCTCAAAGCATTTTCCTCTAAATATTTAGCAATTGCAAAGGAACTATGCTCAAGGGCTCTGAGTTATTGGTAGAAGTAGGACAAGTCAGCCCCACATGCTTCCTGAAGTGATGCACAGTAAAGACACATTGGCTCTGTTGAATCCTTCTTATTGTTGTGTCTCAAAACTGTGTGATGACTTCAAGTGATCTCAGCACGAAAGCTGCTGATCCTCCAACCAACCAACCAGAAGGACATTCAGCAGAAAAAGAATATCATTAAAAAGTAATTCTTCAAAGCATAAAAATTTGCTCCTTAATAATTAGTAGATGTGAAAAACATTACCATTGAAATCTACCTGATGACTTTATATCCATGCTCAGATGCCAAGGAGCTCAGAAAGTAACCGACTGTGACTAGTAATAATCAGATATATAGAGATTAGAAATGCATGTGCAAACATCTTAAGGCCAATTGCATTAAAAATGATTTTTTTTTCTGTATGAAAATGTGTATTTTAGTAATGAAATGGAGATCTTTTTTAAAGGTTAAAACTTCATTTAATGTTATGTCTTATAGGGTTTATACCAAGTACAATAATGTATAACAGTAATAATTCAACTGTAAACCTAAAAATTTACAGCCAATTTTGAAAGAAATACATCTTAGCTCAGAAAATTGTTATTGAATATGTGAATGCTGAATAAATATTTCATATGTGAGTAGATCATGGAGACTGAGTGTACCCAGGCAAGAGCTTGGCTCTGATATGAAACAGAAAGATATTAATGCAATGTGGTTAAATTAATTAATATTTCATCAAGATTAATGTTATAGTTTTGATATTAAATGTCCCCCAACTGTTCATATGTTAAAACCTTTGTCTTCAGCTTGGCAATATTGGGAAATAGGGAACCTTGTGAAATGGCAACAGGTCATTGGGCCTATGTCCTCAAAGAGGACTGTAGGGCTCCATTCTCTAATTTTTCACTCCCCAGCAATCAGGTAACTGGCCTTGCCCCACTGTGCATTATTTTTCTTTTGATATTTTATTTATTTCTTTTATTTTATGTGTATGAGCATATTGCCTGCATGTAAGTGCACCTGTGTAGTGCAATCCACGGAGGTCAGAAAAGGGTTTTGGATTCCCCTGGAACTGGAGTTAAGGACAGTTTGTAGTCACCATGTAGTGATGGGAATCAAATTCATATCCTCTGCAAGAGCAGTCAGTGCTCTTAACTGCTGAGCCATCTCTCCAGCCCCCACTGTGCATTCTTATCACTATCTGTCTTAAAAGAGACTCAAAGAAATTGGATCAATTGATCATGAACTGAGACTTCCAAATCTGTGAGGCAAAAGAAACATTTTTCTCTTTGTACATTCATCATTTCAGGCAATCTTTTAAGTACCAGAAAGCTGAGTAACTGTGCTAATAAACAAACTAAACAAATATTCTATGATAAAGTGATTACAAAATGGAAGGTGGCTAAAGAATACTTAGGAAATCTCAGTATTGTTTGAAATTTATTCAAGCATTTCCCACAACAGAAACTGCAGTTAAAATTGCATGGCACAGAGAATCTTGGTTAACTTTTCCATTTTTAAATAAAGTGTGGGGAAGCCTTTTCATAAGGATGCTGTGATATGGAAGTGGAGGCACACTGATTCATTTGAGATCCCAGTAAGGCTAGTTTTCCATTCAGTACTGAAGCTAAATCATAAAATAATGTTTACTTTCCATTTTATTATTCTTTCTTTGGTCCCCAGCAAACTCCACTAATCCTGTAGAAGACTTTGACAAAGAAAACTTCCTAGAGATAAACCAGGACACTGAATTTAAAAGAACAATCATAAATATGATCAAGGAATTTGACTCATTTAAAGAACACATCAGCAAACAAATCAAAGAACTAAAAGAAGACAGTGATAAACTTTTGAATGAATTCACAAAAGAGATGGAAACATTGAAGAAAATTCAGGCAGACATGAAGAAGGAAGTACAAAACTCAATAAGCCAACTTGAAACAACAGGGGAAAGCCTCGACGCTAGAATGAATGAAATGGAAAACAGAATATCAACACAGGAGGATAAAGTTGAAGAATTAGGCCACTCAAGCAAATGGAAAATAAATAAATCAATTAAAAAAAAAACCACAGGAATGAAATATGCAAGAGATGTGTGACCCCATGAAAAGACCAAATCTACAGGTCATAGGAATAAAGGAAGGAGAAGAATTTCAGGTTAATGGTGTTGACCAGATCTTAAACACAATTGTAGAAGAGAATTTCCCAAAATTAAGGAAAGACATTCCCATACAAACACAGGAAGCACATAGAACACCAAATAGATAGGATCACAAAAGAAACTCCTTACCATATATCATAGTAACAACACTAAACACTAAATGTACAGAACAAAGAAAGAATACTGAAAGCAGCAAAAGAAAAACAAGTCACATACAAAAGAAAGCCCATCAGAACTACACCTCACTTATCAATTCAAACTACAAAAGACAATAGAGCCTGTACCAAGGTATTTCCAGTTCTGCAAGACAATAGATGCTAGCCCAGAATACTTTACCCAGCAAAAATATCTATTACAGTTGAGGGGGAAAGAAAAATCTTCCATGACAGGAAAAGCCTGAAATAAAACATGTCCACATAACCAGCCCTTCAAAAAATACTTGAAGCAATACAGAGAGCAGAGAGAGAAACAACTATACCACAGGGGCAATGAAAGAAAATAAAGATATAATCAAGGAAACACAAAATTAGACAGAAAACAAAAACAGCAATCAAAATGATGGCAACTAATACACATCTTTCAATAATAACCTTAAATATTAGTGGACTAACTCCCCAGTCAAAAGACACAGGTTAAGTTAATGGATTAAGAAACAAAATCCATTTCTTTGCTGTCTGCAAGAAATCCACCTCACCTTCAAGGATAAGCACTACGTTAAGGTAAAATGATGGAAAAGAATCTTCCAAGAAAATGGCACTAAGAAACAAGCAGGGGCTGCAATTCTAATACCTGACAAAAGAGACTTAAAAGTAAAACTAATCAGAAGACATAAGCAGGGTCACTTCATTCTGATCAAAGGAATAGTCAATCAAGAAGATTTTACAATCCTTAACATATGTGAACCAAACTCTGGGGCACCCAAATCCAAAAGAACAACACTACAGGACTTTAAGAAACAGATTAATCCTAACTCAGTAATAGTAGAGATTTCAATACCCCACTGTCTCCATTAAACTGGTCAAGTGGACAAAGAATAAACAGAGAGAGGTCAAAATTAAATGATAGTATACAGCAAATGGACCTAACAGATGTCTTTCAAATATTCCACCCAAGCACCAAAGAATACAACACTTTCTACTTCGCACACCATGGAACTTTTTCAAAAACTAATCACATACTGGGTTACAAAACAAACCTCAAAAAATACAAAAAAAAAAAAATTCAAATAATCCCGTGCCTTCTATTGGGCCACAATGCAATAAAGCTCAAAATCAACACTGGACAAAGTTGTGGTGACTAAGCAACACACCAGAATATGGAAGGAAATTGAAACAGTGATACAAAGCCTCCAAACTAAAAAAAAATCCCAGGCCCAGATGGATTTACAGCAGAATTCTACCACACATTTAAAGAAGACTTTCATCAATACTATTTAAATTACTCAAAATGATAGAAACAACGAAAGAACTCCCAAATTCCTTCTATGAAGTCAGCATCACTCTAATACCAAAACCAGGTAAAGACTCAACCAAAAAAGAAAACTATAGATCCATATCCTTAATGAACATAGATAGAAAAATGCTCAACAAAATATTTGCAAACTGCACAGAGACACACATGAAAAAGATCATTAACCATGATCAATTAGGCTTTATTCCAGAGATGCAGGGTTGGTTTCTTATATGCAATTCAACAAATGTCGTTAATCACATAAAAGGACTCAAAGACAAAAACCACATTGTCATCTCAATAGATGCAGGAAAGCCTTTTTCAAAATTCAGCATGCATTTATGTTCAAAATCCCAGAGGGAATTGGACTGGAGGGAACATACCTCAAAAAATTAAAGCTATACACAACAAATCCACAGCTAACATCATTCTACATGGAGAAAAACTGCAAGCATTCCCTTTAAAATCAGGAACCAGATAAGGATGTCCACTATCTCCACTCTTTACTACATGGTGCTTGAAACTCTTGATAGAACAATAAGAAAGGAGAGGGGAATTAAAGGAGTACTAACTGGAAACAAAGAGGTCAAACTATCACTTTTTGAAGATGATATGATACTATGCCTAAGAGATCCCAGAAGTTCCACCAAAAAAGTCCTAGAACCGATCAAACACTTTTAGTATAGTGGCAGATTATAAAATCAATATACATAAATCATTAGCCTTTCTATATATGAAGAACAAGCAATTAGAGAAAGAATAGAGGGAAATGTTTCCATTAGCAATAGCTGCAAAAAAAAAATAAAGAATATCTTGGAATAAATCTGAGTAAAGACACAAAAGATCTCTACAATGAAAATTTTAAATCATTAGAGATGTAAGAACCTGCAATACTCATGGACTGGAAGAATTAATGTTTTGAAAATGACCATCCTACAAAAATCAATATAAAGATTCAATGCAATCCCAATCAAAATCCCCATGACATACTTCACAGAATTAGAAAAAAAAAATCCTTATATTCATATGGAAATACAAAAGACCCAAGATAACCAAAGCAACCCTGAGCACAAAGAACAACACTTGGAGGATTACTATATCAGATTTCAAAGCATACTACAGAGCTATAGTCTTAAAAACAGCATGATACTGGTGCAAAAATAGACACGTAGATCAATGGAACATCATTGAGATGCAATCCCAAGTACACACAATTTCAGCCACCTGATATTTGACAAAGATGCCCTAAACACAAAATGGTTGAAAGACAGCATCTTCAACAAATGGTGCTGGGCATCTCCACCTGTAGAAGAATGAAACTAGATCCTTATCTTTCACCGTGCAGAAAAGTCAACTCCAAATGTATGAAAGACCTCAATGTGAACTGGAAACACTGAAACTATTAGAAGAAAATGTGTGCAGTAACTTACAAGATATAGATATAGGAAAGGCTTCTCTAAATCAGACAGCAGTTGCTCAGGAATTAAAGTCAGCAATCAACAAGTGGGACCTCATAAAAATAAAATCTTCTGTATAGCAAAAGAAATAATCAAAAAGTGAAGAAAAAACTCACAGAATGGGAAAAAAAATCTTCACCAGTGACACATCTACAGGGAATTAACATCCAGAATATATAAAGAACTTAAAAAACAAAGAACCGAGAAACCAATGACCCAATTAAAAGATGGACTAAAGGTCTAAACAGAGAGTTCTCAAAGGAAGAAATAAAGATGATTAAGAAACATCTCAAAAAGTGTTCAACATGGTTAGTAATCAGATAAATGCAAATTAAAACCATCCTAAGGTGTCACCTTACCCCAATCAGACTGGCTAGGATCAAGAGAAGAAATGATACCAAAGGCTGGAGAGGATGTGGAGAAAGGGGAATGCTCATTCACTCCTTGTGGGATTGAAAACTCGTGCAATCTCTATGTGGAGAACTCTTATAAAACAAAAATACAACTACCATATGACCCAGTTATACTTCTCCTTGGCATATACCCAAAGGACTCATCCTATTGTAGAGACACTTGTACAGCCATTGTTGTTGCTTCTCTTCCCACAATAGCTAAGAGATAGAAGCAACCTAAGATCCCCTCAACTGACAAGTGCTTAAAAAAATGTGGTATTTTTACACAATGGAGTTATAATCAGCAGTAAAAAAAACATGAAATAATGAAAATTTCAGGTAAATTGATAGGTTTTAGAAACTGTTGTACTAAATGAAGTAACACAGACTCAGAAAAACAACATATATTCTCTCTCATATGTGGATCCTAGCACCAAATCCTTTCAAAATCAAATTACAGTCCCTTTTAATAAGATGATGCTATACAGCAGTCCCTTGGATGTTTAACAGCCATAGTTTGAGGCCTATGCTAATATGGGTAGATGGACTTAAAGGACAGTTTTTGCCCCTTGCCCTCCAAGGTGGACTAAGTTCCAGGGGACTATGGAAAAATCTCTCAAAATGTTCTTTAACTATGGTGAGTTACCTGTCCTCTTGTTCAGGGAGAAAATGGAGACACCCACGAGATGGACTTGAACCAGCGTACAGTCAAAAAAGAGGAAGGCCAACTCAGAGGAAACATCTCTTTCGTGCTTCCAAATGAAGCCAGCCATGGTTGAGCAGGACTTTTGACTTATCTTCATATAAATGGAACTGGTAAAAGAAAGGAGCCAGGAGTTCTGCTCAAGGTCATGTGACCCCTGAGGAACAGGTCCTCAAATGACTTTAAGTGTAAAAAAGTTGATTTATTTGGGCCAACTGTATGGTCTTAAACACCCAAAAGGAAAGTATAACCAAAGAGTAAAGTCATCAGTATATTTCTTTAAGAGTTCAAAGGATTAAAATTCCCATACATTAGGCTTAAGTGTATGTAAAGTTATTTAGGCAATTATTTCTTATTGATGACATTTTTCCTAACCGGAAAGTGTTGTTCAGATGTAAGACTTCAAATCTTGGTTTCCATTGTTGTAGTGCTCACCTATAGCTATGGGAGAAAATCAGCTATTGTTCTAAAATGATGGATAAATTTGTTTTCTTCCCCTATGTAGAAGCCTTTGAGAGGGAACGGACACTGACTATATCCACTCCAACAGCTATTAAAATACCTGAAAGCAAATCCTGAATCCATCACTCTAGAGTCCAGCCTTGGAAGACAAAAGAAAAAATGGGGAGGAACCCAATAGAGGGGTGTTTTTGGAAGCCCTTGTCAAGAAACTCCAATGGACTTTCATATGAACATTTGAAAATTGCCATTCTGACTTTTTTCCAGTTCCTTGTCAGAACATGTAATGTTAAATACTCTTGCCTTTACTTCCCCTTCACATCTCCTATTCATAATTCAGAGACTTTCTTTTCCTCCTTGAGATAAGATCTATGTAATTTGGGAGTGTTTTAGATAGACCCACTGAAGGGGTACTCCAATTGCCTCACCCTGCTCCTCTGTTCAGCCTGGAAGTAACCAGAGTGGTCTATGCCCTGATTCCCTATTAGCAATTTGGGTAACTTCTTCAGAGGATGGTGTGATAAGAATAAGAGGTAGGAATTCACTAGGCATCAGGGTAAAAAGACCCCAAAGAAAAGTTTCCAGTTTCTTGGCTGAATTTATCCAGTGGGGAGAAAGATGCCATGAAAAGTACTTAGTCTTCTAGTATACATTTATATAATGCATTTCTTGTTTCAAATGTGATATGTGTTATTTTCAAACACTTTCACCTTTTTCTCTCCCAAATGGTTTAAGATACCCTGGTCTGAATTTTCCTTTGGTAAACATGATTTCATGGCTTTCAGGCTTTAAAATACAAAGAAAAGATTGAGGGTATTTTCAGTTTCTAGAAGGCATTAAGGAGAATGAAACTGCATCAGCAAAGACTTGGGAACTCACAAGACATTGTAGAAACAAGGAGTGGGTCTGATGTGACTGTAGCCTGCTGTGGATGAAAGTGAAGCTCTCAATATAGCTTGATAAAGATTATGGCATAAGTTTCAAGATTATGTTGAACCGTTTCTGCACAAATGCATTAGAATTCACAGCAGACTACTTTGCGTGAAGAGGAAGAGTGATGCGGGATCCTCTGCCAGATTCTCCCACAAAAGGATATAGGGGAGTTGATCCGGGTGGCCCTCTGGGTCAGGCCGGGTAATGACAGCCTTGACCTTGCCGATGGTGTCCAGGGAAAGGGACTCCTGGGTCGGCCAACCTACTCCAAAGGTGGGCCATTCAGTCGAGCAGAAAGTGCCAAACTTACCCTTCCTGATGCTAGGGCCCAATTTCAAAGCCCGTTCCTTCACCTCTGAGAAGTGAGAGAGGATTAAACTTTTGGGAGTGGCCTGGGTCTGGCCCATGGTGGAGGTCACAGAAGAGAGAGAGAGAGAGAGAGAGAGAGAGAGAGAGAGAGAGAGAGAGAGATATGAAACATGACACAAAGACTGAGAGACCAGGGAGAACAACAAACAACAAGCCCCTGGGACTGAGTACAGTCAAATAATGTAAGCTCAACAGTTCAAACTAAACCTTTGGTCAAGCATAGTCAAATATCATGTTGATTTTGCCTGAGAAAATTCATATAACTATATTCCTGTGTTCAAAATGGCAAAAATCATAGTTTTCATCCCTAAGATGCATTTTTGACTAACATGAAGATACCATGATTCATATGAGAAGTCTGAGAGCATAAATTGTTGACACACATTGGGGGCATTTGAAAGCATCACAATTATTCTAAGTGGAAAAGTATGATAGAATTAGTCTCTTTTTTAAAATTGATTTTATTTTATCTATATGAGTGTTATGGCTGTATGTATATAAATGCACCCATGTCATTCATTACCCATGGACAGAAGAGGGTATTGGATCCCCTGGAACTGGAGTTACAGACAGTTCTTAGCTATCATGTGAGTGTTGGGACTTGAACCTGGGTGTCTTTAAGAACAGCCTGTGCTCTTAACTGCTGAACCATCTCTCCAATTCATTATCACTCTTTTTATAATTGGAAAGGTGCAAGCTAAATGTTTTTATTTTATGTGCTAGCCTTAATATTTTCTGTTGCCTCTGGCATTACAGCATTTAATCCTTAAAAATAGTGAAAAGTTTTGAAAATTTGTTCTTATTTTTCTGTATTGAGCCTGCTTGAATGTGAACGGTCTGCCATCACTGTGAATAAATGTGGCCAATGACAGGGAAGAAATGTGACTCGTAGAAGAAATTAAAAGGAGAGCGGTCATGATTCTCTATTTTTTTTATATTGAAACCATGCTGGTGATAAATTGAGCTCAACATCTTATGTTTTATTTATCTGATGTTGCTTATTTGAATAAATCAGCATTCTTAGTCTCTCTCTGCTGAAATTAAAATATAGCTCATGTCTATAAAGGACAAAGCAACATACTGTTTATGTGCATTTGGAAGAATGTTTTTCTCTACAATAAATCCACAGGACAATCTAAGCCCCAAATGAAGCTAACCCCAAGAAGGGATAGACATAGGGCAAAGAAGGACATATGATCTGATTTACACATTACTAGAGTGCTGGAGGCTGTAGATCCAAGTATAATATAGGTCTTCCAGTGGTAGTAGAAGGGAACAGGGTGTGAACTTGATGCCTTCTGGACTCCAATAAAAGACCATGGATGTTTGGATGGGAGAGAATGTATTGCAATGATTCTGAGATGAAGAGAAATTTAGAGGTTTTTCTCTTTTTTTTCAGGTAAATGCTTCCATTTTGTGGTAAATTGTGAAATATGGATAAAATAATGAACCATTACTAAATAAATCTGACTAAATGAAGAATTCTTTGATTCATGAATAATCTACAATGGAGGAGTATATGTGATGAAAATAGTATAAGCACATTCATTATTAACAGCAGAAGGTGGACAAGGATTTGGCTGTCCCTATTTCAAAGCTCTGCCTAAACAGGGATTTATCAAAGCTCTGCATAAACAGGGATTTATCAAAGGTGATTTGTACCTTGAATACTGAACCTGTAGTTAAAGTTCTTAACTGCTACTATCCAAATGTTGAAAATGTTACAATCTTGATTACTGAAATTACCAAATTTTATGCAATTTACATTATTTTATATTGATTATAATTGCCTACTTCTTAATACATTGCTATCTCTAATTTATTTCATAGGTTTTTCATTATAATTTATCTCCAGGCCCATTATCTGTGTTTTTCTTCATGACATTTTGACTCATTTGATCTCATAGAATCTGCTCTTCTGTTGATATTTTTTGAAAATTCTTGTATTTTTCAGGGCCTGCTCTGATCTACTGTCCCACTAAATTTTCTCCTTCCACTCTGTTTGACCCGCCCTCACTCTGTTCATGGTCTCCTGATCCCAATATGGGTAGACAAACCACATAACGCATCTTTATCTGAATTTTGCATAGTTTGAACCTTTAAGCGGGGAGGGAAGTGACTTAAAAAGAAATGAAAACCTGCTGTTCTGAATCACTTTTGCACATGGTCTGCCTCATCTAGTGTCTCCACATGCCCACTCAACCCGCAGAGTTTTGTGCAGGTCCACAGGTTGCTCTCAAGGTCCCTCAGCACCTCACAGGGTCCACAGCTGGCTGGCTTTCCCCCTTCTACTTCCCTTTTCCCAGAATGGCACCAATTCCTCCTTTCATTCTGATCTCCCACAACACTAGGCTCCACCCTTCTTCCCAGGGTGCCCTGCACTCATCCATGGTTCTTCAGAGAAGTCAGGAGGAATAAGTCATTTCTGGACTACACTCCACCCCTTTCCACTGCTGTTACAATCCTTCCACCAATCTTCTAAAAGGGTCCTAAGTCTCAGAGGGGGTGCCAAATGTAGGGAAATCTCTTTCGTATCATGGTGAGATAAGGACTTCTTGGACCTCCCCATCACTTGTCTTCAAGATGTGGCCATTGATCTATGTCAGTGGTGTTTACCCTACTATAAAGACGAATGGAAAGAAGGAGACACATCTAAACAAACACAATTGTAAATATAAATGCCTAGAAGATCCCAGTAGGTGCACTATATTCATTAAATAATTGCTTCCAATTGCTTCCCTGCTAGAGCCTGTAACCTTTCTTAACACAGGTGGTTGGCCTGGTCTGCAGCACCACATGCACATTCCACCCCTAGGAGGGGGCCTTATCCAGTTACAAATTTGTCAGTTGTACATATGTTAGTCGAATCATTATTGCACTTGAAGGCATTGCTTGGCATGTCCATAGTGTGCAGCACGTGGGGTCCATTGTTGAGCAGAATCATAAGGGATTCTTTCTTCCCCAACCATCTCCATAGCACCTTCTGGCACTATGAACATGGTGGGATGAAGTTTTTGGCTTAGTCTCAGCTCTATCTTTTCATTTCCTTACATGCTCACATCATGCAGTGTTTTCAGCAACATGGCCTTACCAATCTTTCTAGTGTAAAATCAACATTAGTGGCAATAGCCTTGGTAAATTTGAGGACCGCTAGAATTTCTCTCTGATCAACAGCTCATAGAAGGGCAACCCACACCTGGTACTGTAGTTTTTCTTAACAGTTGTATAGTTTGGGAGCCTTTGTTTTTATCTTACCCAACCATAAAATCTCCTGAGAATCTTACAGCTATAGCTGGCTTTTGTTTGTTTAGTTTTTTTTTTTTTTTGGTCTTTTTGAGACAAGGTCTCCCTGTAGCTCCAGCTGCCCGGAACTTTCTCTGTAGACGAGTCAGAGATCTGCCTGCCTCTGCCTTCCAAGTGCTGGGATTAAAGGACTGAGCCACCACGCCCAGCTTCTTCAGGTATTTTTAAAATGGGTTTCACATCTGTAAAGCACTCAAAGGTTAACGTCATATATTAAATCAATCATAGACAAGGTCTAACACAACATGGAAAGGTTTTATCTATTCATATTGATGGTTTTCTCCATAGATCCTTTTTAGGTACCATAGCATGGATACGAGACATTAATTTGTTTAGTTCTACTATCTTTAGTTATCCCTTTGGTGTCTTTTCAAATTTTGGGCAATCTTACATGGAGTCTCTTTGTATTCTTTTATCCTTGATACACTTATATTTGTTGGCTCCAGATTCCTCACCATGTATTGGGCTAAGGAGGCAGGGGGGTTCTCTTATTCCCACTGTACCTGTTGGTTCCCTGAGTCAGGCGGGCCCTGGGTCTACCTCATGACTGTGCCATATCTGTCATCTCTCCATTGACCATACCTGGCTGCTTGGGGAGGCCTTAGTGGGAAAAACTGCCTCCACCCCTAGTGTAGCCTTTATCAAGAGAGAAATGCACCTTATTCAATATTTGGAGATCCTTAACCACCCCTGGACAGTTTTTATCATTTGAATGCCTTCTTTAAACTGTTCTTCTGGTTTTAAAGCCTTGCAAATACTCCTTAGTACCAAATTTGTTTTTCTATCAATTTTTTCTTTGAGAATTTGGGCTCAACAAAAGTCTTGCCACATTTTTCCTTGAGTAACCCTAATGGCCCATTTCTTCTATATGGTCTTTTTTATATTTCCTATAGGGTGTTCTGTTATTCTACAGACTTGTTTTGTAAGAGTGAGACCACTGAGGACAAGTCAGCCTTCGGGTTGCAACAGCATGAGGTTTATTTGATACACAGGTACCTGTGGGCACAAAGTCTCCTCGGAGGACTTGCATGCCTACAGGCTGGGTTTTGCCACTTTTATAGAGCAGAAGCAGGGTACAGAAGCAGAAGCGCGGTTATTGGTTAATTCAAAAACACACAGAGTAATTTCAAAAGCACACAGAAATATGGGGTAAGGGTCGGGGCTAAGGGGAAGTGGGATTGCTAAATGGGAGGTGACCTCAGGGACACAGATTGATTTCCTGGTATCGGGCCCTGAGGGTGGTCAATCTGCCCGTAAGACTTGTTTATGGCTTGATCCTTGAAGCTTGACCGGCGCCTGCCTGTCCTGCAGCTTTTAGATAAGGCTGGTTCTGGCTTCTGGCTGACAATTTTAAATATGTGGGCTTGTGGCGCCTAGTTTTCTCATTCCTCCCTTTTTCTATGAACATATGAGTGGAATCTTTCACTCATTATAACATGTCTGGGTCCTGGGTTCTCAGTGCCTGGTATTGGCTGGTGAGGACTAGCGCCTGTACTACAGACAGCCGATCCTTCACGAATTGGACCAGTCGATTAAGTATGCAAGGTCCCAGGGTTAAGATCAAAAACAAAAGGACTAGAGGGCCTGCTAAGGAAGACACTAATGTGGTAAACCAGGGTGACTGATCGTATAGCCCCTCAAACCAACCTTTTTTAGATTCAAAGTTACGTTTTCTTTCTTCTAGTCTTTCTTTTAGTTTATCTAGAGTCTGAGTTACCACTCCTGTTTGGTCTGTATAGAAACAGCATTCTTCCCTCAGGGCTGCACATAACCCTCCTTGCTTTAGGAACAGCAAGTCTAGTCCCCTTCTATTCTGCAGCACTACCTCAGAGAGAGAAGTCAGGGAGTCTTTTAGGGTTCTTATGGACTCCTCTAAGGCTATTAGATCCTGGTTCATGGCTTCATGAAGGAGCATAAACTGGTCCGAGCGAACTAAGGCAGTTGCCCCTGTCCCGATTCCCGCTGCTATTCCCCCAGCTCCCAATAATATAGCTAAGGTTATGCTCACAGGCTCTCGCTTGAATCTGACAGGGGTAGGCAGGGGGGTGTTCCAGGCCGACCGACATGGGATTAATATCCCTTGTTCTAATAGTCTTTTGATGTGTGGCTAATTCCTTGGTGAGCCTCGGTTGCCATGGGATATTGTTTGACAGCCACTGGGGTCGCGGTGGCCTTCAGTTCAGTGATTAGGGGTGGCTGATGGATAGCCAGCCCCATTCCTCCAGTTTCTGCCCAGGCTTCAGGAAATTTAGAGAGCCACCTGCCCATGTCTTTCTGGATAGAGGAGGGGGCATTATATAGTGTATATTCATCTTCTAGTTTGAGGGTGAGCACCTGTATGGGCGCTCCAGTGGAGTCTGTAATTCTAGCCCCTTTCCCTTCAAAATAAATGTGTGCTCCAAGCTTGGTTAGTAGATCTCTTCCTAACAAGGGGTAGGGACAGTCTGGTACATGTAAGAAGGTATGAGTCACAGTCCCTGAGGCGAGCTGCACTTTCCGGCCTGTAGTCCAGCGATAACGCTTTGCTCCAGTAGCCCTTTCTACCCATATTGTCTTTTTGCTAAGCGGGCCAGTCGTTTGGGTGAGGACGGAATGTTGCGCCCCAGTGTCTACCATGAAGGTGACTGGCTGTCCCCCCACATGAAGAGTTACCCTGGGCTCAGGTGGGGGTTCCTGGCCCCGACTTCCCTAATCGAGCTGGAGGATCTTGGCTCTTTCTTCTCTCTGTTTTTCTTTTCTCTTGGTGCAGTCCTTCGCCCAGTGTCCTTTCTCCTTGCAGTAGGCACACTGGTCTCTTTCTAGTCGGACACGCCCTTGGTCTCCCTTCCTCTCTACTCTGTCCTTGTCTTCCTTTCTCACTACTGTGGCCAGGATTCTACTTAATTCCTTATTCCGCTTTCGGTCTCTCATTGTCTCTCTATCTTCTGCCTCTCTTTTCTGTCTCTCCTCTTTTTCCTCTGGAGTTTCTCTTTTGTTAAAAATCCTCTCTGCCTCTCTTAAGAGGTCTCTAAGACTTTGCCCCTGTAGATTTTCCATTCTCTGGAGCTTACTCCTAATATCAGGAGCTGATTGCCATATGAAAGACATAGAAACACTTACTTCCTGATCAGGGCTATCTGGGTCGAAGGGAGTGTACCTCCGATATGCCTCTCTAAGTCTTTCTAGAAACACAGTGGGCAGCTCGTCGGTTCCCTGCATTACTGATCTTACCTTGGCCAAATTGGTGGGGTGCCTTCCTGCCCCTTGGAGGCCCGCTACAAGCACCTGGCGGTAAAGACGTAGGTGTCCCCTACCTTCAGCCGTGTTGAAGTCCCAAGCAGGTCTAGTAAGAGGGAAGGCAGCCTCAACCTCATTGGGCAGCTGGGTACATCTCCCATCCGCCCCAGGAACCTGCTTTTGGGCTTCCAGAATAACCCTCTGTTTTTCTTCTGTCGTGAGGAGAACTTGGAGAAGCTGCTGGCAATCATCCCAGGTGGGCTGGTGGGTTAGAAGAATAGACTCTAGGAGGTTAGTTAGGGCCACAGGGTCTTGGGAGAAGGACGGGTTATGAGTTTTCCAGTTATACAGGTCTGAAGCGGAGAAGGGCCAATACTGAAACTGGTTTCCTTCCCCTCCTGCGAGTCGGAGGGGCAGGATGTGTGAGGAATCTCCCTGTCCTCTCCTCTCTCTGAGTCGACCCGCAATGGGAGAGGGAGCAACCTCCGGTCCCTCTGCTTGGACGTCATCTGGAACCGCCGCAGCAGCCTGCGGAGGGGGGTGATAGGGAGGGAGAGAAGATCTTAGCTTTAACCTGCAAAATAACATCAGAATCAAAAGTCCCATCCCGAGGCCAACCGACATTAAACGTGGGCCACTCAGAGGAACAAAAGCTTATCCATCGATTCTTCTT
>NW_008355253.1:1011555-1017086 GCF_000622305.1 Nannospalax galili | reverse complement strand
ACCCAATCAAAAAATAGGCTACTGATCTGAACAAAGATTTCTCAAAGCAGAAATAAGAATGGCTAATTAACACTTTTGTAAAGTTTCAATGTTAGTAATCAGATACAAACCAATTAAAACTACTGTGGGTTTCTACTTCACTCCACTCAGCCTGGCTTTCATCAAGAAATCAAGAAGAAACAAATGTAGGTGAGGTTGTGGAAAAAGGAGGATCTTTATTCACTGTTTGAGCGATTGCAAACTGGCGCAGCCACAATGATCACCCAAAAAGCTAAAATCAGAAAAACCCTAACACACAGTTAACCATCCCTGGTCACATAACCAAAGGACTCCATACCTTTGCTCATTTTGCTTTATTCTCATTTCATTCACAATAGCCAGGAAATAGAATCAATCTAGATTCCCATCAACTGGTGAACAGGAAATAGAAATATGACACAATGATACAATGGAATTGTATTCAGCTAAAAAGTAAAATCATTAATCTGCAGGAAAATTAACAAAACTGGAAATAAACTCTATGAGGAAACACAGGCACAGGAAAACAAGCACATCTTTGTAAGAGTGAGACCACTGAGGACAAGTCAGTCTTCGGGTTGCAACAGCATGAGGTTTATTTGATACACAGGTACCTGTGGGCACAAAGTCTCCTCGGAGGACTTGCGCGCCTACAGGCTGGGGTTTGGCACTTTTATAGAGCAGAAGCAGGGTACAGAAGCAGAAGCGTGGTTATTGGTTAATTCAAAAACACACAGAGTAATTTCAAAAGCACACAGAAATATGGGGTAAGGGTCGGGGCTAAGGGGAAGTGGGATTGCTAAATGGGAGGTGACCTCAGGGACACAGAGGTTTTTCTCCTGATTTCCTGGTATCGAGCCCTGGGGATTGCCAGATGCAGATGGCTTGACCACTATGTCCTGTTTCTCTGATAAGCTAGTTTCTCAATGCTTGACCTCTTGTCAGGCATTCCTATCAGGTGGCCTCATGGTGCCTAGGTTTTTTCAGTTTTACATACTGGTTAGAGTCATTTAGGTCTGCTAAAGCCTCTCTCACTTTACAGAGAACCTGTCCCATTAAAGGGCCTAACAAAATCATTAAAGCTCTATACCATTCTCAGCGTCCCAGTTGAATTAAGCTTTCCTTTATATCTCTGGTGAACAGTCATATCTGGCCCAGTGAACTGGGCATCATATATTGCTTTTCTCATACCTAGTTCTCTCAGCAATGCCTGTCCCTCCTTTATAGTCTCCAGCCTCTGTTAATTATAGGAGTTTCCCTTGGTGATGACCATGTAGCATTAATATCTTCCACCAGCCATCCCATTAAGGACTGCTCACTGTCGGATTGGCCTAGGTTGAACAGCCTATATCTCAAGGATGGATGGGTGGTTATATAACTCAGCTATGAATCTTCTGAAGGACTTAGACTGACGTTATTTGGTTATTTGCTCCCATGTCCCTTACCCTTCCAAGCCACGTGGTGAGGGGCTCTTTGATTGCTTGCTTATAAGTTTTTCCTAATTTTAACAGTTTCAGTGTGTCGGATTGGCCTAGGTTGAACAGCCTATATCTCAAGGATGGATGGGTGGTTATATAACTCAGCTATGAATCTTCTGAAGGACTTAGACTGACGTTATTTGGTTATTTGCTCCCATGTCCCTTACCCTTCCAAGCCACGTGGTGAGGGGCTCTTTGATTGCTTGCTTATAAGTTTTTCCTAATTTTAACAGTTTCAGTGTGGACTTTTTCCTAGCTACAATACTGTTAGCTTTTTTTTTTTTTTTTTCTTTTGTATTATAGATCAAATCTAAGGGCAGCTTTAGCTACTTTTATTTTTCAGTCATTTCTTTTTTTTTACTATTATCTGTCTTTTTCCTGATTCCTTGGACCTTATACAAGTTAAAATGCCCCATTTGTTTTCCTAGCTCAAGCTCTGCAACTGAATCTGCCAGTATCTTCCTAGCCTTTTCAGCTTCCCCGTGCCTTGGTCAAATCTTTTATTATGAAAATTGGCCACGGCCCCTTTCTGGGTTCTCAGCTTGTTTCCAAGGCCTGTAAAATATTTTCTAGCCTTTTTATAACCTTTAAAAAATCTTTACATACCAGCAGCTTGACTGCTTCACCACTTTTACAACACAGCTATGGACCATGTTTCTGTGTGGCATGCACCTTTTTAATTACATATTTTATAATCCATTGTAAGAGCCTTGTCAGCACCAGGACTAGCTCCCTTGCTTTTCCCAAACTCCTGAGGTTGGTTTGTCGGTTTGTCTTTTCCAGCATCATCTTACCGACTGCTCCAGTTTTGTCCCACTAAATTTTCTCCTTCCACTCTATGTTTGACTCACCCTCACACTCTTTAGTGTCTCCTGCTCCTGATATGGGTAGACAAACCACATAACACATATTTACCTGAATTTTGCAGTTTACACCTTTGAGGGGGAGTGACTTACAAAGAAACGAACACCTGCTGTTCTGGATCGCTTTTGCCCATGGTCTGCCTCATCACAGGTCTCTGCATGCCCACTCGCCTCAGAGAGTTTTGTGTAGGGTCCACAGGGTACTTGCAAGGTCACCCGGTGCCACACGGGGGTCCACAGCAGGTGGGCTTGCCCCTTTCCTGTTCCCACTTCCCAGAATGGCGAAAATTCCTCCTCCTTTCATTCCAATCTCCCGCCAAGCTAGGCGTCACCCTTATTCCTAGGGTGCCCTGCACTAGCCTGTGGCTCTTCAGAGGAAGTCAAGAGGAATAAGTTATTTCCCGGCTACACCTACTTTCATCTAAATTTTCTTAATAATAAGAGTTCTGTGTGTATTTTTCCCTTAATGAAAGCTTAAGACATTAATCATGCAAACTCTTTTTGTATGTATACGTACATTACCAATGAATAATTGTTGAACAAGTACATAAGGTTAAACATTAGTAATCCTCAACTTGAAATGGGATTCTCTGAAAAATGCCTTTTTAGATTACATGAAAATTGGGCTAAAATATGCCCTTCCTCTCTCCAACTCTGCTTGCTAGTTATTTATGAAATGGAGAATAGGACTTTATTGGACTGTCAGATCATATGTCCTTCTTTTCCCTATGTCTAACCCCTTTCTTGAGGTTAGCTTCATTTGGGCTTTGATTGTCTTTGTAGAGTCACTGTAGAGAAAAACATTCTCCCTAATGTACATAAATAAGGTGACTGAAGATACTTCTAATGAGCTCTCATTCATCCTTATCTTAAAATTTTAAAATCTATCTCTAACAGTAATCTCACATCTCAGGTCTACTTGTTTCTATATCAGTATTCTGGATTATCTATCCAACTTTCATCTTTCCTTTCCTCTCTCCTTCCTTCCCACCCTCCCTTCATTCCATCCTTCATTTTTCCCTCCCTGGTTCCATTTCTCCCTTCCTTCCTTTTTCCCTCCATCCCGTTCTCATTTCCTCCTCGCTTTCCTTCTCTCTTTCTCTCTCTTCCTCTCTCCCTCCTTACTTTCCTCCCTCTCATCATTTTTTATTCCTTGATTCCTTCCTTCTTTCTTCCTCTCTTCCTCCTCATACTCTTCTTGTTTGTAATACAGGGGCTCATATTGCATCTCAGGCAAGCCCAGAACTTAGAACTTGTGATCCTCCTGCCTCAGACATCTAGTTCTTATATTTTATGTAATCTGCTTCTTTCTTTCTTTCTTTCTTTCTTTCTTTCTTTCTTTCTTTCTTTCTTTCTTTCTTTCTTATTTCTTTGGCTTGGTCTTTTTGAGACAAGTTCTCCCTGTCACCCCAGCTGTCCTTTAATTCACTCTCAGTATATTCATCCTTGTGCACAATGCTTAAACATTGTGTCTAGATTGGTGATTAAGGATAGTTATATCTGCCAAAAATCATAGGTTACTCCCTTTTTGAGAGTAAGTTATTAAAAATACTTTGGAGTTTTATTGATTTCTCTTTCTCTGGCACTTGCTATATAGGAAACTGTGGAAAGAATGGCTTGATTGAGAGACCATGATAAAGAAATGAAGACTCCTGCAAACAGCCTTATGAGTGAATTTAGAATGAATCTGATATGAGTGCAAGCCTGGCTTACAGTAGCATAGTAACTTCATAGGAGAGTCTGAGTTCACTTTCTTAAACTTTTCCTGGATACTTGGTCCTTACAAAATATGCAAATCAATACATATTTCTTATTTTATGATAAATTAATACATACTTCTTGTTTTATAAGAAATGTTGTCATTTAACAGCAGATCTAATATTTAATACAGATAAAGTCTAAATTATTCTTTTGAACCACAAATGTGTCTCTTCTGAGATTCTCTACACTAGTCAGTAATATTACCTACCATAAACTCTATGTTTCACACTCACCTTAAAATTTTCTTTTTCTCTCCATCAAACCACCATATTAACTTGAGTTCATACACTGAATTTCTCCCCTTTGTTTTTCAAAAATACAGTTGTTATGTTTACCATTGCCTAGAAGTTCAAGCCTAACTCATGATATATAGCTTAAATCTTCATCCAATAGTCGTTTGAGCCCATTGTGCCACATTTAATACTTGAGTGAGATTTTACCATATATTGCATATGGTGCTTCAATTCTTTTTAATTAAAACTTACATTTTTTGAATTTAAAATACACTTAAATAAGAAATATATTGTACATGGACATGCAATGACTGCTAAGATTATGAAAGTCTAAAAGAATTAAGAATTTGGGTTTTACCATTAAGTGGGATAACACCTGCTCCCTTTTTTTTTTTTTTTTTGCACACAGTGTTTTTCTTTAAATGGTGCAAGTTGTGTACAGGAGGGTTACATGCTTTATAGATAAGAAGAATATGCCAGAACTAACTTATTAATGAACTTCATCTTCATCCTCTTCCTCATCCTCTTGATCTGTTTGTTTTCTTGCTCTCTTCAGCCTTGACAAGTCCCATTTTTTTTTCCAGTGTCAGGTTTTCCTCCAGCTCTATAGGCAGTGATCTCCTTTTTGTATTTATATTTTCTTTTCTTTTTAACTTTTACAAAAACTTTATTGAGAATTTCATACGTGTATATAAGGTGTTTTGATCAAATCCATGCCCACACCCTCCCCTCCAGCATTCCCCTGTCTGAAGAGGTAACCCTAAAATATTTTAAGAATTAGATACAAGCTCCCAAATACTTTCAACATTTTTGTCCTTTGGAACAGAGTATGTTGCTAACAGGCCCAAGGACATTTTGACTTTTAGCCAAGAAACTGGCTACTCCAGTATTTTAACAAATATTTTATTTATTATTTTTATTATTTTATGTGCATGAGTGTATTACCTGCATGTATGTGAATGCATCTGTGCCATGCAATGCTGCAGAGGTCAGAAGAGGGCTTCACATTCCCCTGGAACTGGAGTTAAGGACATTTCGTAGCCACCATGTGGGTGTTAACCGCTGAGCCATCTCTCCAGCCCCAACACTCCATCAGTTTTATATTTGGCAATGTAAAATAGTAATTGTCTTTTTTTAAAATATTGTCTATTAAATATATTTATAATATAAGACAAAAG
>NW_008355253.1:964453-1011341 GCF_000622305.1 Nannospalax galili | reverse complement strand
GAAGGTTCCATAAAATTAGCATTCTGATGAAGTTACACTGATATCTGAAGATCATTCCATTTTTAGAAATAAAAACATTAAATATAACATCTCAGAAATGATTTTTCTATTATTAATTTCACACATTACTGTGATTTGGACTATTTATTAGTATATAGAAGAGTAAATATTTTATTGGATGAATTATTGTCCAATATAACTAGACAATAGATGGAATTAAGTTCTCCGAAGTGAGAAATATTTAATGGAGTCATCAAGAAATATTACTAATTTTGGAGGAAGTGAATGTACTTGCTGCTTCCTACCCACTGTGACTCTCACATATTTCAAGGACATCATGTTAAGCAGTAGAGGTGATAAACATGAGCATTGAAATCTACCTGATGACTTTATATCTATACACAGGTGTCAAGGATCAGAGTGAAACTGACCATGACTAGTAATAATGAGATACACACAGATTAGAGATGCATGTGCCAACATCTAAGTATTACTAGCAAAAACAATGAGTCTTTCTGTAAGAAACAGTATATTTTAAAATGAAATGGAGATCTTTTTTAAAGGTTAAAAACTCATTCAATTTTTTGTCTTAAAGGGTTTATACTGAGTTCAATATTGTATAACTGTATTAATTCAACTGTGAACCTAAAAATTTTATAGCCACTTTTGAAAGAGATTTATCTTTGTTCTGGAAATTGTTATTGAGTAAGTTAAAGCTGTATGAAATGCTTCTACTAAAAAAATAAAACATATTTCAAAAGTTTTCAACTGTAGCAGTATCCATAAAAAAATCTTCCAGGAATGTGAGCATAAGTCACTAGAATGAGAATAAAGGGAAGATGTGGACATAGAGTGTTGAAGACAAGAAGATGACCCATAGACATTTCTTCATTTTTTTCCCCAAATCATCCATTTGGACTGTTCTCTGTTGCTTTGATGGTAATTTACATTTCTATTTGTGTATATGAACATGTACATACAGATACAAATGTATATGTGTATGTGTGTGGAGGCAGAGGACAACATCGATTTATTCTTCATAACGACCATCCATCTTATTTTGATTCAGGGTATCTCATTTGGTTGGAATTTGCCAACTAAATGGTCAGGATGGCTGACCATTAAACCTGGAGATCCACTTGTCTCCATCTTTTCAGTACTATGATTACAAACATATGCCACCATATTTTTTTGTTTGTTTGTTTTAAACATTAATCAAGGACTGAACTTAAATTCTAGGGCTTGAAATGGAAACATTTTACTAATTCAGTCATCTGTTAGCTTTTTATGTTTCTATTATTGTATTTTTTACTCCGTTCATTTTGATATTATTATGTGTGCATGTGTGTGCACGTGTGCACGTGTGCTCATGCCCATGTACACATGCTTACATACACACATGCATGTGGGTGTCCCTGAAGGCCAAAAGAGGGCATTGGACTCCCTGGAGTAGGAGCTACATGTGTTTGTAAGCCACCCCACCTGGATGCTGGTAATCAAACTCTCATCCTCTGGAAGAGCAGAAAATACCCATAACTATCCAGCACACTCTCCGTTCCCATTCTTGGTTAATTTGTCATATGCTCCAAATCACCTTCTGTTTTCCTGTCTTACCCATGGTTCCTTTATGGTATCCTACTAAATTATAGTGTGTGATTCCAAATTTTAAATTTTATAAAATGGGATAATGGGCAGCATTTGCACTTTATTGCTTTCTGACTTGTGCTTCTTCATCAAGGCTGCTGGTATGGGCTTGCGTGCATGGTTGTTTAAGAAGAATGGTTTACAATGTACTTACCGATCAATGTAAGATATGAATAATTTTCTCCAAGAGTGCTATCAAAACTCAGAGACCAGCAGTCATTTCCACTCTGGCTATTTAATCTCTAATTTGGGAGATTCATCCCCCAAGTGTTCCAGGACCAAATACTGTGATGTTCATATATTCCAAAATGTTCACCTTATAATTCAGATAGACATTTATTGAGAATATTGCTTTAATATGTTTGTAATATTCATTCATTTATTATTTATTTTAATTAATTAATTAATTAATTACTTTTTTGAGATAATTCCTCATTATGTATCCCTAGATGGCCTGGAACTCACTATGTAGATCTGGCTGGCCTCAAACTTAAAGAGATCCACCTGTCTCTGCCTCATAAGTACTAGAATTAAAGGTGTAATCCACCATATCTGGCTTGTTCATAAAATTCTTTGCATGCTGCCATGTTCTACACATAAAGAATGCTATGTACAGTAGTGCATAGTATTGAAAAGATATCATGGGACCTTGGACGCACATCCAATGATTCTTTGACTAGGACTGCCTTATGTTAGACTGTGACCATAAATAAATAGACTCATTTGGTTGTATCCAGTTTTGTCTCTTTTTTGCATTAAGCTGTTTGTTTTTTTGTTTTTTTTTTCAAAAAATATTATCACTATTTATAATTTTGTATGTGGTGTGTGTGTCTGTGTGTACAAGTGGTATGGCGGATGTATGGAGGTCAGAGGACAACTTTCAGGAGTCACTTTTCTCCCTCTACTATGTGAGTCCCAGTTTTTTATTTTATTTTAATTTAATTAATTTATTTGTTTATTTAATGTGTATGCATGTATTGTCTGCATGTAAGTAAGTTCATCCATTTCATGCAATGACCACCGAGGTCATAAGAGGCTGTTAGATCCCCTGGGCCTGGAGTTACGGAGAGCTGTTAGCTGCCATGTGGATAGTGGGATTCGAACCCGGGTCTTCTGCAAGAGCAACCAGTGTTCTTAAACACTGAGCCATCTCTCAGTCCTCGATCTTGGTCCCTATAGGTGAATGATATGAGGGAAGGAAATAAACTCCACGTCAAAGATGTCCAGGGAAATTAGAACAAAACCAGTGGTCAAGAGGATGCCTTTAGTTTTCTAGGAAGCAATATGTTGAGAGGAGGTAACAAGCTACAATCTATTTGAACTTTCTTAAAGTCTGAAAAGTTTCTTCATAGTTTCAACTTTTACTAAGAAGGATGTGATGTTTAATCTTCTTTGTCAACTTGACTACAGTTGGAATATCTTAGGAAATACACCTCTGAGAGTATCTGTGAGTCTGTAAATTGTTTTAAGAGAGAGATTACTGAGGCAAACCATTCCATAGGTTTGGGTCTCAGACTGAAGAAAAAGGAGACAGGTGGCACACAGCATTCATTGGTCTCTGACTCCAAACTATAGTTGAAATGTGGCCTGCCACCTTAAGCTTTGATTGTTATGCCTTTTCTACTGTTATGGAATACAATCTCAAGGTATAAACTAAAATGAACCTTTTCTTTCTCAAGAAAGTTGCTTCTGTCAGTTATTTTGTCAGGTGGGAATAGAGAAGACAATGACATGAATGGTGTATTAGCTACTGTTCTGTTGCTGTGATAAAACACTATGACCAAAAACAATTTATAGAAGAAATAATTTACTTTGGCTTAAAGTTCCAGAGGGCAAATGCATAATGGCAGGGAGACATGGCAGCAAGCAGCGGGCATAGTAAGAAGAACAGGAAGCTGAGAGCTCACATCTTCAGTCACAAACTTGAAGCACAGAGAAGGTACTGAAAGAGGAGTGAGGCTAGGAACCCTCAATACCATGGACCAAGTGATGGTGATGCACTTCCTCTGGTAAAGTTACACCTCCCAAAGATTCTATGACCTTCCCAAACAGCACTAACTTGGGTCCAAGTGTTCAAATATCTGAGCCAATGGAGGATATTTCTCATTCAAACCACCACAATGTGTGATATTAATTTCTCACTCTAGCAAGCTTTTGCTTAACCCATAGTTAGCCTGTTTTTCCATATTTCTCAGTAGAAAAATAGCCTGTGCTGACCCATTCCAGACCCCACCAGAAAGTGATGTTGACTCAACTTAAAAGTTCTTCAAAATTCATCACTCCTAAAACATTTAGGAAATCAAGGCAACCAGCTGCTGCTACATTCTTACTTTCACAGCTTCTCAAATGCACATTGCCTTCCGTTTTTTGTTTTTATTGGGGTTGACTGTAGGAGGAGGAGCCATACACTAATCTATACCATCTTTTCATCTTGTCAAGTGTTAGAACTGACACCAATTCCATGCACATACTGTCCTGTTTTCATGATGCTTATGTGTGCACCTCAGGTCATTTATGAACTGTTCTTAGGGAGATTTTCTTTCAGTATACAGAATGAGTCTCTGTGGGGGATGGGAAATACTTATGGCACATTGAGAAAAACTGCATTCATTGCAGTTTTACACTGTACTGCTCCACGTTCTTGAGTGTTGCTGAGTTAAAGGGAGTCATTTTTCTATGGATCTTGAACTTCAAGTATGTGCTGGCTGAGGCTCATGGTGTATTTACAAAATGTCACTGAAGTAAAAACACACACCACACATCACACACACACACACACACACACACACAGATTGAGAGACAGAGAGAAAGAGAGAGAGAGAGAGAGAGATCCATTGACAAAATGACTTTAACTAGAATCCAGTTTGAAATTCTCTATATCACTACAAATTACAAATTGCAATGTTGGAACAATTATTAGTTTTCTTGTGGGGAAGAAAACACCAAGTGCCTTAGAAGCACTTGAGAGTGTGAGTGACTGGGCTAGCTGTAATGTACTGCTGAATTTGATAAACAAGTATTCTGAAGAATTTTAACAACTTATATGTGATGAAATTTTAAGTGTAAAAACATGTCATGGCAAAGATGAAAACATCACAAGAATAGCAACCAGGATGAAGAGGGCAGAGGTAACTGCTTTGATATTTCAAATTAAAAATACTGGAGAAGTAAAAAGGACTCAGGGTTTTAGAAGGTCACAGTTGAGCACAAATGCATTAATGACTGCCAACTTAGGCATGGATAAATTTGTGAGCAGGTAGAAAAAAAGGAGACAAAATAAAATATTCTTGGGAGGCAAAACAAGTGACCAAATTCAATCTTATGTTAATCACTTCTACTACAATATAAAATTTATTATCAAGTATTTGGAAACCACTTTAAATAAAATAATATTTTCCTTGTTTGTTAGATGCAAAAAAAAAATATGGGTAGTACCTATAAAATTAAAGAAAACAGGAAATAGGCTATTCCTTCCCCTAACATTTCCAGCATAGCAAGTGATCTGGTACATTTGTTACTCAGTCATTTCACATTACTGTTAATAGTTGAGAACTTACAATACATTGAGATGGTTTTATTATTCTCTTGTAAGTCCTATCACTCTGGTCTATAATGGTTGGAAATTATCCCTGACTTTGTAGGTGGAGATTCTGAGGTATGGAAAGCACAGGATTCTGCACAAGCTTGTTCTGAGAACTAACCGGAATGGAATTAGGTTTAATAGTTTTCATTCATTTAGTCATTAGAGTAAAATATAACTGACATTGACTCTGATTTCTAAGTTACAAGTCAACTGGTCATAGACTATACACCTACAAAATAACTCTATATCATGTTATTTCTCACTAAGAAGATATTCTTAGAAGCTTAACACAGCCATTTACATTTTTGTCCCTGAGGAATGGGTCTCTCCACTCTTGCATTCTTTACTGCTTACTGCTCTCAGCCACTCATCCCAATTTGAAGACAGCATGCTCCACAAGCACATTGATATTTACATTTGTAGTTTGATTAGCAAGAGAATACAACCAAGACTATACATCGCCATTGTATAGCACCAGGATCCAGTGAGCTTCATTAGCCCAATAACTGAGTTACTTATCCATACAAAAGTTAATTTAACAACTTTGAGATTACATCAAGTATTCTTCCTATCTTGCAAAATTTATGGGGGCCAGAAAGATGGCTTAGAGGTTCAGAGCCTGAACTGTACTTAGAGTTTGGTTTTCAGCATCCATGTCAGGTGACACACAATCACCTGTAACTCCAGCTCCAAGGAATCCAACACCTTCTTCTGGCATGTACAATGAACTACACTCATGTGCACATACCCCACACAGACATACAAGCAAACATATAATTGGAAAAAATAAATCTTTACAAATATGATCAGCATCTAAAATATTGATTATGGAGTGAGGAAATATCTTACTTCAGAGGACAGTAAAAGTAAATGCAATTCTCCAGGTCTAGAGAGATGGTTCAAGGGGAAAAAGACTTGTTAAGTCTGAGGACTTGATTATGATACCAGGAACCCACATGGTGGAAGGAAAGAACTGACTTCCCTAAGTTGTCCTCTGACATACACATTCTTCTGTGGTATAAACGCAAGCTTCCCTCCAGAAAATAAAGGTTTTTTTTTTAATATCAGCACCATTAAACTAAGGAGATGGCTCAGTAAGTAAAATGCCTGCCCCATAAGTATGATGACTTGAGTTCAGACCCAAGAATATATATATCCAGCGCCTAAGGTGATTCAGGAGGCAGAAACAGGAGAATCCATAGAGGCTCACAGGTCAGCTAGCCTGGAATATGGAGTAGTGAACAAAACCCTTTTTCAAATAATTTGGGACCAACACCAGAGATAGTTCTCTAACCTCCACATGTGTACTGTAGCAAGCATGCCATCACAGTCAGACACGGGAATGAACACACACAAACAAGAAACAAATAAAGGTAATTCTCAGTGGGGAAACATCAGGAGTACTAACATCGAGCATAAATAGTGACTCTGATGTTCAACCACGATCATTCTTTTCTTTGACTGAAGTTCATTTTTGTTTTCAGAACCATCTCTATCTAGATTTTTGCAATAAGACCACATAAATCAATTCTTAATTACATGACAAAGTAGAGATTCAACTATTCTGCATGCTTTCATTCACAGTAGAGTCCAGAGAAACAAGCACAGCATAGTAAGTAATGACAAGAAATAGAATGTATAATGCAAAATTCATATTAATTCACTAGTTCTTTTGCTATTTTTTAATAATTAATGAACACTGGAAATTTCTGTTTGTCAAGAAGTTGGATTAAAACCATAAATTGTTATCTAGGCATCTAGTTATGTGCTTGATTTTATTAGGCACAGTGAAATGTGTTTAAACATTAAATGATTAGAGACACTACCATTAAATAACCTTAGTTTGAATTTTTCACATTTTAATGACCTAGTTAATCTGATTATTTTTAGAGTACACTCATATAAGCCCACTCTTACAGTGTTTTTTATTCTTCTTAATGATTTTCTTTTATATATATGTATATATATATATGAACTATTATGCATTTCATACAGTACATCTTAATCATATTCAGACCCCCTCCCTACACTCCCCATATTCTTTCCCACTGAACATCATGAATTCTGTCATACATGCTAAGGCCTATCAAGTCAACTCTATGGGGGCTGAAGAGATGGCTCAGTGGTTAAAAGCACTGACTGCTCTTGCAGAGGACCCAGGTTTGAATCCCAGCAACCACAACCATATAGCAGTTAACAACCATTGGTAACAACAGTTCTAGGGGATCTGATGCCCTCTTCTCACCTCCATGGGGACATGACATGGTGCACTTGTATTCAGGCATAACACTCATACACATAAAATAAAAATAAGATAATTGTTTAAAGTCAAGACTGTGTGCTCAAGTGTCCCTCAGTTTGTTTTCCCTCACTGGAGCCTGGTGAGCCTATCTTGCTTCACTCCTCCAAAGAGCATCAACTCTCTCTCACCTAGCATTGATCAGGCACCAATAGTTCCCTACCCATTTCCTGAGTTCTCTGCTGGGTTTTGTCTAGTTTGAGCTTGCATGGGTTTTGTACATGCTGTCACCATTGCTGTAAGTTTATATGAATGAGTTCCCAGAAGCCTGGAAAACTGTTTCCTTATGGTTATCCCCCATCCCTGGCTCTTAAAATCATCCTGCACCCTTTGACAATGATCTCTGAGTCCTTGAGGCCTAAGGTTTAATACATAAGTCCTATTCAGGGACACAAACTCTGCAGTATCTTATTCTCTACATTTTGGTCAGTTTTAGCTCCCTGTGTTAATCGCCTTCTGTTATGTGAAGAAGTTTCACCAGTGAGAGTTGAGAGATGCATCAGTATCCTGTCCAAGGACCAGCATTCTGCAGACTCTTAATTTCTATACTTTGGCCCTTTGTGGTCTTTTGTGTCCCTGGTCCTCATTTGTGAGAATTGAAGGATTCATCGTGAACCTTTTTACCGCTGTTCTGTGTTCCATGAACCTTAGATGTAGAGATTCCATTGTAGATGTGTCACTTAGGGATGAGCAATTTACAGACACTTATTCTCTGTGTTTGACCAGTTGTGGAACTCTGTAGTAGTATCCATCTATTTCAAAAAGAATCTTCTTTTATCAGTGGTGACAGGTATACTTGTATATAAGGATTTAGAGCTAAGGCCCACAAATGAGAGATCATAGGTCACTTGTTTTTTTTAGTCTGTTATTACTTCACTTAGTTCTAAAGATGATACTTATTGAAATGACTTCCTAGCTACAGGAATTCTTCCTCCTGAATGTCATAGGTCTCTGCTCTGAATCTGTACCTGATTTAAAATACTGGTATTCTTGACACCTTTCAAAGGTGTTGTTCCAAACCAGAAATAAATGTCTTAGGACTAGAAGTAGCATAATTAGGGTAGGGAGTTTGGTAGATTTAGTATCATAGGATGTAAACAAATAGATTCTTCAACTGTATACACAATCTTTGAAGGACTGGAATTTGATAAGAGAAAGAACAATATTATGTGGGTTATGTGAGCTTGTGGGGATTTGTTTTTATCTATTTTGTTTTGTTTTCATTGCTTCTCAAGGTAAATACTTAGTGGGAAATTCACAAAAAAATGTCAACATGCATGCACCTATAGTTATTATGTATATACTACGTCGTGTGCTTGGACATGTTCCCCGAACCAAGAATAAACTGATAAGCAAGATACATCAAACCTTGGTGCTCATGTAACATATTTTTGAGAGTAGCACAAATGGCAAAAAAATAAATGAATAAAAAGAACAATTTCTTATATATGGCATTTAAATAAAACAGAGCATTAAGAAAATAAAGGGAATAAGAAGAGTCAATTTCATATGAAGTTTACAGAGATCTGATAAAGTCATATGTAAGATGCATCCTGACCATTAGAAGGGACATTTCCTGATAACAGGAGAGACCCTATGCACTCACTTAATCTACTTAACCAACTTCTAAGCACCTCACACAAATAAACTTGTTTCATCCTCATCACAACTCTCTAAAATATGGACAAATACTTTGCTATTTGATATATCGAGAGTCATAAGCTCTAAACAAGGTTCCCAAGCCATGTATTAAGCTAATTTTTCATATGTGATTAATAAAGGTCAAGGTCCATATTATTAACCAGTTCTCTGTCTTGCCAAGAAAATATGTCTAGACAGCTAAAACAACAGGTACAGTGAAGTGGAATATGCTGAAGACATCACATCATTAAAAGGGCAGGTTGTTCTTTAACCTATAGTGAACATGAGTATGAACTATAGCTCGGAAGCTGGGGCTTTAAAAAAATTCATTGATTTTTTTTTGCATTTCATGGAATATATCTTAATCATACTTAGACCTGCTTCCCTATCTATACTCTTCAGATAACTCCTCCCTCTGGACTTCTTTCTTTCTGTCATATATGTTAAAGCCTACTGAATCAAGTTTGTGTTCCCAGAAGTGCCTCAGAGTGAGTGCCTTAACTGGTGCCTAGTCAGCCTATCCAGTGACATTCCCTTTGGGATTTAAAGAAATGTGAAATGATGTGGATTCTAGGTAGAGCATCAATGTTACTTAAGTTTTGAGAATGCCATCATCATCATGAATATTTCCTGATAGATGGATTTTTTTTTTTTTTTTTTTTTTTTAGGTGAGCACGTCTGAGGTCTGAGATCGGTCAGAAGGTCAGTGCTACAATCCAGTGATGGCCATTAGAGGTTTGGTTTATCAATGTTAGAAACTATGATATAAAATGAGATTAAATTACAGCTAAAAGAAGTATCATAATTGTAGAGATGATGTGTGAGAGGAAAGCAGAAAAGAAAACATTAAAGAGGCACATTTTAGGCTTGTTGAGTATGTCAGTTTAACATTAAAGCCATGCGATAAGTTGATCCATTTGTATATCAAAAAGGTTTATTTACAAACTTTTCAGTATAAATATTAATATATCATACATAGCTCCTCATTTCTAACATGAATAACATTTTCCAATTTGGTGTATTTGAAGTTATTACTCATTTCATTCTTGATAAAATTTAGTAAAATATTAGGAATTGAACTTTTTTTCATGGAAGGAATTATTAGTATTTGGTAATGCACTAAATTGTACACTTCCTTGATATTTCTGTAGTAATATTTCTCTTCCTAAGAACTTCACCAGAAAAAAAAAATTAGCAATCTGGTAGACGCTTTAAGTACTTTCTTGTTTTGGTTTTCTGAGACAGGGTCTCCCTGTACCTCAAGATGGTCTGGAAGTCATTATGTAGAACAGGATGGCCTCCATGTCACAGGAATCCACCTGTCTCTAACTGCAGAGTGCTGGGATTAAGGACATGCACCAGCACGCCCAACAGTTTACATAATTTTTAACATAGACTGTTTTCTATGCAGCCCATGCTGGTCTTGAGCCAATAATCTCAAGTAAGTAGTACCAGAAGGTAGTGTTCCCAGTGCATTCAACTTTAATGTTTTTGAACACACAGACCATGTATATGTTATATTCTCAATATCAGAGCTCAAACAGGTTTAGAGCAGCAAGTTCTTTTCACTTCTGGTATCTCATATCTCCTGGAGGAGTTGTTCCATAGCTGGAAATGAAGCAACATGTTTACACATTACCTGAAGTTGAGTTGACTTTTGTCAGTGAGGTGCTACATTATGAAGAATTTCATTTTTCTGGTGGCAAAATTCACTTGAAAGTCTATTTCTTCAGAGTTACAGTTTATTTTGGGGTTAGGGTAATTGACTATGAGAGTACACAAAAATATCCTCTATATAATCATAAGAGATAACTAGAAGTATTATTTGAAAATAATGATGAATGGTGATTAAAACGGCTACTAAAGTAAGGGGCACCAAGGGGCACTTCTTAGAAGCACTGGGCTTTAATTGACACTCTTAGGGGAAGACTTGCCTACCTGAATATATTTTTTTCTTCTTCATTATAGATTTTTACTTTTCTTTCACCTTTTAACATTCTTTATTTAATAACCTGAATAAAGAGATAAAAATATCATGGGAAACATGAAAGGAATCTCAAAACACCAACAGTGTGTAAATAAAGATCAAAACTTTTATCTGAAAATATGCACCTGTACATTGAATGTGTAAGATGTGACATTGAGTGTATGCTTCTAAATACATAAGAGAAATATATTCTTTTTAAATATATGTAAACTAAGTATTTGTTTTCTTAATTATAACAATTATCAATGATACTATTATAAATATTATAAAATACACCATATAAAATATAATAGTATAATATGATACTTTAAAATAAATATTATAACACTTTAATAAATTATAATAAAACCACTACTAAGAAGGAGAAATTCTAGACAGTGAATATATGAGTTCCCATAGTGGCATAGAACTCAATAAAGCTGATTTGTTGAAAAAAAGTTGAGGTATATCAAAATTAATAAGTTGAGAAAGAAGAGACTGTGGTCACAGCAAAATATCAGTAAAAAATTTATGAGACATGAAACAACATAGTTCATTAGTTTGCATACTTAGTAAGTTGATTTAAAAATTTAGACCTTCTGTCTTTGATCAGTAGGAGTATTGTTGTTCTGGGCATTAAAAGGATGCCAGACCCTGTTGCATTTTTGATCTGGATAATAATGGACGGATGAAACCCACATCTGTCTTCAAAACAATGATTTCCACACTTACCTTCATCCATCTTCTGCACATAAAATCTGATGACTTGTTTTTTAATAATAAGTGTGTTTGTATGAATAACATGCAAGAAATGAAAATATGAGACTTGTCTCACAGTTATTCAAATACTAAATCAATACATCTTTAGTTCAAAGACCATTGTAAAATTTCAGGAATGAAAGACAAAGTATATTAAATACTAAAATGAGTTATGAAATACAGTGTAAGCATCAAAGAATACAATGTAGTATATTATAGAGCAGAATAATTGGAATAGGACATGTCTGATATGAATTAAAGCCTAAAGAATAAATGAAATATGTTCAGATAATTTGTCTTCCAAACCCTCAATAGAGACACTAGCTTGTTTGTCTTTTAATTTCTGTAATTCTTTTGAAGATTTCATTTCATTTGTGTGTGTGTGTGTGTTTCTGTGTCTGTGTCTGTGTTGTGCACAGGCCTCATAGTGTAGTATCTCCTTCCACCATTTGCGTTAGGGGAATCAAACTCAGAGTTAGTGGCAAGTGACTTTACCTGTTGAGACATCTTGGTGGCTGTAATTATTATTGAATATTCATGAATATGACAATGTATTCCATATACTATTGTATGCAACAAAATGCAAAATAGAGAGTAGGATCATCATAGAACTATGTAAATCTTTGAGTGGTGTAAGGAAGGATTTCAATACAACCACTTGAAATCTTACCTAGAAAAGCTGCATTTCAATCTATGACAAACTCTTCATAAGGACCATCTGAAGAATTGAGACATTTGCTGTATAGCTTCAGTTGTTAACTTGACACACCTTGGTAGAGGGAACCTCAATTGGGGAATTGCTTCCACTGGCTATATCTTTGAAGCATCATGCCCAGTCCACTGTGGGTGCTGCCACTTCTGGGCAGGTGATCCTATGCTATGTAAGAAAGCAAGTTGAGCACAGACCAGGGGACCAAGCCACTAAGCAGGGTTCCTCCATGGCCTGTGCTTCAACTCCTGCTTCCAGATTCCTGCCCTGATTTCGTACCTCGGGCTCCCTCAGTGATGAACTGTGACCAGGGAGCTGTAAACCAAATAAACCCTTTCCTCCTCAAGTTGATCAGAATGTTTTGTCTCATTAATTGGAAGAAAACTAGAACTGTACAAGACATTCACAAGGGTCAAAAGGAAACTTCAAGACTTTGGAAAGAAATCAACTAAACTGAAAAAATACTTACAAACCAGTGAATTAAGAATATTTGCTGACATAGAAAAATTTAAGAATACAGCTCTCTCTAAGCAGATAAGATTCAGACATAAGAAGAACTCCATTACTCATCCTTTCCCTGAATCTTTCAGTAAACAATAGTTCAGCAGGGCACAGGAGGGCCATGTGAGCCCCTTCTTTATCAAAACTGATTTATGACAGAGCCAGTTTTTTTCAGGTGCAATGCACATCACAACTGCTGTGAGGTCAAGATTGCTGTGTCTGTGTTTTGCCCGCAAGATTATTCTTTCAGGTGAGAGTAATTAAAATTAATTTTATACATGTATGAAAATGTCAAATAACAAAATTAATTAACACAAAAACAGATAAAATAAGATTTACTTAAGCTTGAGAACAGTAGCAAAGTGCTAGTGACTTTTCTGTGGCTTGATGCAGAAGATAAAATAATAACAAAAAGCTTGGTTAAAAAAACAAAACAAAAACTACAGGAGGATGTGGTGGCACAGGCCTTTAATCCCAGCACTTCCAAGGCAGAGGCAGGCAGATGTCTGTGAGTTCGATCCCAGCCTGGTTTACATAGTGAGTTCCAGGACAGCTGGGGCTACAGGGAGACCCTGTCTCAAAAGACGAAAAAAAAAAAAAAAAAAAAACCAACAACAAAAAATACCCTCCATAACCTTTTGAAAAAGGCATATGAGAACATAGTATTATAGAAACATCTCTTTTGGTGTGTGTGGGTGTGTGTGTGTGTGTGTGTGTGTGTGTGTGTGTGTATGTCTGTGTGTGTTTGAAGCTGGGTCTCCCTGTAACCCCAGCTGTCCTGGAACTCACTATGAACACCAGGCTGGCCTTGAACTCACAGAGATCTTCCTGCCTCTGCCTCCCAAGTGCTGGGATTACAGGCATGCGCCACCACTCCCAGCTTATAGACACATCTTAACATATATACATACACAATCTAAAGAATTTGAATGAAGTTACCTTATAACTGGAGGATGATGCCCTTACCAGACACCTCAGGCTACCAAATAATATGCCCAATTTAAATTTCTCTTTTGGAACTGTTGATAAGGGAGATCCTAGCAACCCTCCAACACTACCCTGGCTTTTTATTACCCATAACAGCAGACTCTGTTGCTAAAGTAACTACATGTGAGAGTTGTAGAACAAATAAGGTGAAATTAAGCTGGCACTGACCCTAAAGGTCCACCACTACTGGCTGGCTTTCATAGTGCTGGAAGGTGCTATGTACCAGAGGAGAATAATCATCAACTTTATCCAACTCTTAACCTTGCAAGCTACAATAATGACTAGCCTGTTGTGATATGACCACCTTTACAATATTCACCCGATTGTTAATGGAGCAACCAACCACTTTATAACTGAATTTACGGCTGGCTCCACAAGATGGAACCCATATTTGGCACTGTTATTAGTGTCAAGAACCTGATACTAGACAGGTCACAGCCCATAGTGAGAACTTACTGTTATTCTGCTAAATGGACATAATATGAAACCAAATTCTAATGACTTTTTGTTATACCCATAGATTAATGCAACTCTTCTAACTAGAGAACCTTCTTACAGCAGATGACAACACACTGACAACTGTTCAACGTACAAAGGATAAGATACAGTTCAGTCCTCTCCTCCCAAGTCTCAGAGATCATTGTGGAATAGAAGATAGAAAGACTTCTAAGAGCCAGAGGTGATGGATGAATCTACAAAAGAGTGTTTTTTCAAACATCAGGACTGTTATATATATAAGCTCACAACAACAGTGGCAGCATGTTGGGAGATCTATGGAAGATCAAACCAGACAAAATTCCAGCATAGATAATGGAAGATGGACAATAAATCCAAGCTTTAGCTGTGGAACTATTAATTAATTGCTGCTGGGAGAGGGAGAGTCAATTTTCTTTAAGAGAGTGATACTGAGTAGATTTATCAGGCTCCACAGGATGGAGCCACCCAAAAGCATGAATTACATTTCATAAACCTTAAAAAATAATAATAGAGAACTTGAAGTTCAGGTAGGTAGAGGTGATGGAGGGGTTTGAATATAATCAAATACTTTGTATGAAAGTCTCAAAACTCGATAAAAGTATTTTTAAAATAACTTCAAAGAACAAAGCTTAGAAAAAGTTTGTCAGGTTCAAGAAAAACATAGCTCACATAGTATTTAATTTCAATTACAAAAATATAAAGAAAAATTTCTACTTTGTTATGAAAATGCATCATATTAAAACCATAACCACAGTGATATTATCTGTGTACCTAAAAATGGCACATAGCATTTTATCAAACTTTGTTACTTTTAAGAACTTATTTCTTTTTTAATTAATTTTTTACAAATGTCATATGATATATTTTTATTGTATTTAAATCCTCTCCCTTATCTGCACCCCTCTTCTTGATTTGAGAATTCCATACAATGTGTTTTGACCATATTCAGACCCCCTCTCCCATCTCTACTCCTACCTTACTGCACCCTGATTTCATGTCCTCTATTACTATTTATCTTTTAAAAAATATATTTAAAGGTCTAGTGTATCTAATGTGGAAGGTATTTCTTTGAAACATTTTTTCTAGGGTTTTTATGTGGTGCATCTCAGTTGGACACAGAAGAATGAACTGAGTAGCCATTTTAGGACTAGGCACAGCAAGGATGAATGAATGAATGAATGAATGAGTGATTAGGAATCATCATAGGAAGATATATATCTGTTTTCCTATGTACATCGAGCCTAACATCTGTCCATGTCCTCTAGTGTGAAATCATGTGCCAAAGCAGTGCTAAGCAGTTGGGCTATAATGGAAATTCAGATTCCCATTGCTTTGACAAACTATCTGAGATTTAAAAAAAAATAAGGAGCAAGGTAAATTTTGATTAGTAATTTCAAAGGTTTTAGACATTTTTTTTTCAGAACTAAATGAAGGCAGTTTAATGAAGTGCATTGCAGAAGAAACTTTGCTTACCTTATGGAGGACAGAAATAGAGAAAAAAAAGGTTAAGGAAGAGGGAGAAAGAAAGGAAGATGTAGTGGTAGATAAAGGGAGGGATCTGTGTGCTAATATTCTACAAAGCCATGCTCAGAGTGCCCTACTTGCCCACTCATTAGCCTTCAAATCCTAACAGCTTCAACTCCTTCCAATAGAAATGCATGCTTTGTGAGACAATCCATTCCTGAACTATAAGATGGTGGTAAACATTTTTTTTTTTTTAGGAAAAAACAACAACAACAACAAAAAAAAAACAACTCTTTCAAAGCTGTTAGCCAGGAATCCTCAGACAATACTGGCCATGGTTACTCACCAGAATTTCACAGTAAGACTATTGCTAAAGACACTACATAGATGAGATGAAGAACAAAGAGAAATCAAGTTAGTACTGATTTCAAAGTCTCATTTCTACCTGTTTCCTTTCATAGTCTTAAAAGGTGTTATGCATGCTAGCTGAAGAGAATATTAATCATCAACCTTACCCAACTGTGAATCCTGTAAATTACAGAAACAAATGACTTGGCAAGAAAAGCCTACTGGTGCAATAGTAATATGGATAGTGTGGTAGTAGCCAAATGCTTTTAAAAAAGTTTTTATTTTATTCTTTTTATTTTATGTGTATGAGTGTATTGCCTGCATGTATGTCTAACTGCATCCATGTTATGCAAAGCCTATGGAGGTCAGAAGAGGGCATTGAATTTCCCTGGAACTGGGGTTATAGATGGTTGTTACCCACCATATGGGTGCAGGAATTAAACCTAGGTCCTCTACAAGAGCAGCCAGGGCTCTTAACTGTGCAGCCATCTCTCCATCCCTCCAACCACTTTCTCATTGGCATTAAGATCCATGTCATAAGGGCTGGAGAGATGGCTCAGTGGTTAAGAGCACTGACTGCTCTTGCAGAAGACCCTGGTTCAATTCCCAGCACCAACATGGTGGCTACAAACCATCCTTAACTCCAGTTCCAGGGGAATGCAATGTTCTCTTCTGGCCTCCATAGGCATTGCACAACATGGGCACACTCACATGCATGTAGATAATATACTCGTACACATTAAATAAAAATAATAAATAAAATATCCAAAAAAAAAAAATCCATGTCATGACATGACGTCCATACCTGGCCAAGAAACCTGTGACTAGAATGATCATAGGCCATAGGGGAGAGCCTAATACTGTTATTCTGCTAAATAGATAAAGTAATTAAACTGACTCCTCGTGACTTATTGTATACCCACAGATTAATACATCTCTCAGCATTCACCAAAGAAGCTTCTTTATGCAATAGATGGTAATTAATGCAGAAACACACAAGTAGCATATGTAAAGAATAAAAGGCTACAGAGTCCTTAGCCCTGAATAGGACACCTATATCAAATTTCTGACTCCCAAGGCTCAGTGATTATTTGGGAAGAGAGGACCAAAAGATTGTAAGAGCCTAAGGTGGTGGATGACCACAAGGAAACCATTTGCTCAACAGCTAGGCAGTTACACATAAGAATTTACAGCTATGGTGAGAGCATGTAAGCTCAAGCCAAAAGAATTCCCAGCATATACTTGGGGAAGTGGCTAAGGAACTCCAGTAGCTGAGTAACTACTGGCAACTGATGGCTGCAGGGACAGGGAGTCAGTCTCATGTAAAGCTGAGACTTGGTAGGTTAACTAGACTCCACTGGATGAACCCACACCAAAAGACATTTGGGGACACAAATTTGACTCTATAGGCCTTTATATATTAATATTATTGTATGTAAACATAATAGAGTACATGAAATTGGGTGGGGATAATAAGGGAGTTCAGATAGAGGATAAATTTAAATATGATCAAGATGATCAATATATATTGCATGAAATTTGAAAAAAAACTTGATTAAAATAATATGTAAATAAAAACTCCATAGCCTTAATTTGATTGTATCACCAATCCCTTATATATGAGTATAAAAATTCTGAAGTAACACCAGGAGCCAGGTAAAGGCAAAGGATACATGGAGGTAAAGGAAAGGATACAACCTGAAAGGGAAATAGTAGGGAACAGATGCTACCTGAGGGAGGTGGAAAAAAATCTGAGTAATTGGCAGGGAGGAAAGGAAGGAGGGACATGCAAGGTGCTGTGGTGCAGAGGAGGGAGGGAAGTCAGAAACAGAAAGATGTCTGAAATCAGGAGGTATTGGGGAGAGGACTGGAATAATGGAGGCACTCTTACTATGAAGGGAGGGAGGAGGGAGGCTGTATGGGTGAAAAAAAGAGTAGAGATGAGTGAATCTCAGGTGGTAGGAAACCTAAAGGGAAAAATGATGCCCTAGAAAGCTTATAAGAAATACACATAGAGTGTCTGAACATTAGTGCATATGTATACCTAGGAGCAGACTTGGAAGGGAATGCAGTGCAAGATAGAAGAGACCTCCCTTAGAGCGAATAACGTGCTGTACAGCACCCATCAAAGAGACGTTTTTATGCAACAGATGGATGCTACTGCAGAGTTGTACATCTGTCAGGCATAGAAAATATATACCTGGGAGATGCCTGGTACTAGGTGACACATATCCAGTTGAATTCCGACAACCAAATCTTATGGAACATAGCAGAATAAGGAGTAAAGAGAGGGCTCTGCACCCTCAACTCTCATCAATGAGGCTTCCATGTACATCAGAGTGCATTACACACAGAAGGCCTCAACTAGCAAAGTTTTGGAGAATAAGAGACTGTAGAATATAGGATGGGACTCCTATCCCAGCTCACCCACCCACAGCTCAGGGACTGTTGTGGAAATAGAGGCAGAAAGATTACAGGGAGGTGGAGGTTTACAGGCCAATGGAGGCGTCCTCATGTGCACCTGTGGCAGTGGTGGCAACCAATGACGGACCCAAGTCAGCTCAGTTAAACAAAAGCCCAAAGGGGAGGTGAGAAATGGGTAATGGGTAAGCACTAGATCAAGAACTATTTGAGACCAGTTGCTGCTGGGTGAGAGAGAGTATGACATACATAAGACCACTGGATTGGCTGATTAGACTCCAGTAGACGCATTTACACTTCAGGACATTTGGTTACACACATCTGATAGAATAGGACTCAGAATGTATCATGTACGGGAGAGGGCATAGAGTTCAGTGGGAGGGGCATTGATCGGTGAGAGGGTCTGAGTGTGAGTGGAAAATATTATATGCAATGTTAAAAGCTCAATAAAAGATAAAAAGAAGACATCCTCACCAGGACAGTGGGAAATGCAGAACAGCCAGTCACATGTCCTTCATACTGCTTAAAATTATTGAAGGCCCATCAGAGACAGCGAAGGTGTTTTAAAGGTGTTAATTATTTGCTGATGCTTAAATGCACATTCCTGGAAAATGAGGAAAAAAAACTAAGAAATTCTTTATATATATATAGATAGATAGATAGATAGATAGATAGATAGATAGATAAATGTATATATGTATGTATATAGCATAGATTACATATTTCTCTAACATCATTTACAGCATCATTGAAAACCCCACAAAAAGCTTTGTGCTGAGAATGTAGCTTACTGATACAGAGGAACAATCAACAATATAATCCCCTTGTATAAAAACATTTTACAATATCATTAAAATATAAAAATTTTAAAGTTTAATAATGCAAAAATCTACTTATGGTTTCACCCAAGCTGGTCTCAGGTATCATTGCCAGGGGTGATGGATGATCACAAGAAAAATGAGGTTATCAGGCTTTGGAACTTGTTCATATGAAATTGGAGCAATGGTGACAGCATGCACAAGACCCATGGAAACTTAAATCAGGCAAACAGTACAGAACTGAAAAAATGGGCAAGAGCATCCCAGGAACTATTGGTAGTTGATCACTGCTGAGTGAGTGAGATCTTCGTTAAGGGAATGATGCTAGGTAGACTGACCAGGTTCCAGTGGATAAACTCACACCTCATGCTGAAGGACAACTGGAAACACTAACTGAACTCAATAGGCCTTAACAAACCTGGTATGGAGGGGCTTACGGAGATGTAGATAGAGGAGGTTGTCTAAAGATGATTACAATGTGTTGTATAGAGACCTGCTCAGCTAGGACTCTGGTAAGTCAGATCCTGCCCAATGCATCTCTACTCCATCCCTTTCATCCACTTCACCCCATACCCTGCCAGCCTATGTGTGTTTCCATGGGGGAACCCTGGTTCCTCCAAGGGGCAGGGCCTGCTGCAGAGAATTGACTGTGGAGAGTTAGCCACAGAGGGAGGGGTTTGTTTGCCATCTTGGGATGGAAACTACCAGCTGCCAGGAACGTGCGGCTGCAGGAATGGGGAATGCAGAGCAGCTGGGCATACTCATGGACAGAATGTCCTGGCACTTAAGGACTTGGTGCAAGACCGCAGGCCCCTGAGGCATCGGCGAAATCTAGAGGTGACTATGGGTGTGCCCCGGGAATGATTTGATATGGCAGAGCTGCGTGCTGTGAAGCTGCGCAGTGCAGAGCTGAGTGGCACAGAACTAGGCACTGGGTGTTTGTTTCTTTATAAGTCACTCCCCTCCCTCTCCCACATTAATAATAAATGCACATAAAGATATATTATATTGTTTGTCTAATAGTGCAAGAGACCCGAGAGTACTCTGGTGACAAACTGGCATAGCCTGGCATATATAAATTATCCACAGTCTTGGGGATGCAGGACTGGAAAAGCAGTGCTTGTTCCCACTTCCTCTATGGTGGGTCAGCTGGGCTCTGATTCCCAAAATCCAGGAGCAGCTGCCAGGAACACAGGGGAGAAGGCATTCAAACCCCATATGCTTAATGGGGTTAGTGATAGTCACGTGGGTTATACAATGGATTGTAAAATCTGTAAATTAAAAGAGGCCAGCCATGCAGAAGCGTGGGCCACAGCTATGTTGTAAATGTGGGTGTATGTTGCAGGTATCTAAAGATTTGTTAAAGGCTATCCAGAGGCTAGAAAATCTTTTACTGGCTCTGGACACAAACAGAGCACCCAGAGAGGGGGCATGGCCACTTTGCTTAATAAAAGATGCTCTCCAGACAGGGGAAGCTAAAAAGCCTAGGGAAGTTCTGGCAGATCCAGGTGCAGGGCTTGAGAGAAAAAAAAAAAAAATAATGGGACACTTTGACTTATGTAAGGTGCAAGGACTCAGAGGAAAAGACAGATAATAGTAAAAAAGAAAATGGCCTAAAAATAAAAGTAGTTAAGCTGCCCCTCAGATTTAACCATTGATAAAAAAGGAAAACAAAGATAACAGTGCTCTAGCTAATAGTCCACACTGGAACTGTTAAAACAAGGAAAAACTTACAAGCAAGCAACCAGAGAGCCCCTAGCCATGTGGCTTGTGAGAGTATGGGACATGGGAGCAAATGACATCAGTCTAAGTCCTTCAGAAGCTTCACAGCTGAGTTATATAACCACCCATCCATCCTTGCCATATAGGCTGTTCAACCTAGGCCAATGCAGGGGGGGGAGCAGTCCTAAATGAGGTGGCTGGTTGAAGGCATTAAAGATACCTGGTCATCACTAACAGAGACTAACATAGTTAGCAGGGGCTGGAGGAGTATAGAGGAGGGGCAGGCATTACTGAAAGAAGTAGGTATGAGAAAAAAAATGTATGATGTCCAGTTCACTGAGCCAGATAAGACTGTGTTCACCAGAGATATGAAGGAAAGCTTAATTCAACTGAGACCTCAAAAATTGTATGGGGCTTTAATGGTTTTACTAAGCCCTTTAGTGGGACAGGATCTTTGTAAAGTGAGACAGTCTTTGGCAAATCTAAATGATTCTGACCAGCATGTAAAATATGTCTGTAGAATAGCAGAACACCCTATAAGAGATATAAAAAAAGAGCAGACTGAAGAAATGGTTCACTTGGATTACTCGAAGACAAATGTGGCAAAACTTATGTCCAGCCCAAATTCCCAGAGGAAAATAAAAATGATAGAAAACCAAAATCAGTACTGAAGCATGTCTGGAAGGCTTTAAAACCAAAAAAATAGTTTGCAAAAGATATTCAAAGGATAAAAACTGTCCCAGGTGTGGTTAAGAATCCCCAAGGATTAAATAAGATGCACTTCTCTTCTGATAAAGGCTATACTAGGGATGGAAGCAGTTTTTCCCCTCAAGTTCTCTCTCAGCATCCTGGTATGGTCAATGGGGAAATGACAGATATGGGTACAGTCAGGACGCAGACCCAGGAACTGTCTGACTCAGGGAACCAACAAGTGCAACAAGGACAGGAGAATCCCCCTTCCTCCTTAGCCCAGTGCAGGGTCAGGCAACTGGAGCCAACACTTGTAAGTGTATCAAAAATAAAAGAATACAATGAGACTCTGTAGAATGACCCAAGTGCGAAGTAACTCCAAAAGGATAACTAAAAATGGTAAAGACCTAACCAAATTAATTCCTCATTCCCATGCTATGATACCTGACAAGGATGTATGGAGAAAACAGTTAATAGGAATGGACAAAACCTTTTCATGCTATGTGACATCTTGTGTATGAATGATTTAATATATAATGTTATCCTTTAAGTGTTTTACAGATGTGAAATCTGTTTAAAAGATACCTGAAGAGGCAAAGGCCAGTGATAGTGGTAAGATTCTTGGGAGTTTTATGTTTGGGTAAGATAAAGATAGAGACTCCCAAGCTATACAACTGTTAAGAAAATCTACAGTACCAAGGGTGGTGTCACCAGAGTTCTCTTTGGGTCTCTTGTGCTATCAGGCAAACCACATCACATATCTTTATATGCATTTATTATTATCATGGGGAAGGAGAGGCATGACTTACGAAGAAACGAGCATCCAGTGCCTACCTCTGCACTGTTCAGCTCCATGTCGCACAGTTCTGTGTCACAGCTCAGAGCCTGCCATATCAGATCATTCCTGTGGCACACCCATTGTCACTGCTAGCTTTTGCCCATTCCTCAGGGTCCAGCTGCCTTGCCCCAGGTCCATAAGTGCCAGGCCATTGTGTCCTTGAGTATGCCCAGCTGCTACACTTCCCTAGCAGCTCACTGCTCCCATCCCAAGATGGTGCCACAAGCCCCTCTTTTCATGGTTAACTCTCCACAGTCAATTCTCTGCAGCAGGCCCAGGCCCTCGGAGGAACTAGAACTCCTGGGGAACACAGGTGGTTGCCCCCCATGAGCTGTTTGTCAGAAAGGGATCCTAGAGGTCCTCAAATTCATCGTCTATTGCCACTAATGATGGTTGTGCACTAGAAAGGTCAGAATAGCCATGTTGCTGAAGGTGCTGCATGTTAAGCATGGGAGAAGAAGAGGAGATGGAGTTGAGACTTAGCCAAAAAAATTTTATGTCACTCAATGGATGATGTTCATATTGCCAGAAGGCACTATGCAGATAGTTGGGAAAGAAAGGATCCCCTATGATTCTACTCAGCAATGGACCATGCGTGTTGCACACTATGGGCATGCCGAGCAATGCCTGCAAGTGCAATAATGTCTAGACCAACATACATACTGATATGGCCAGCTCTGAACCATGGCATAGAGCTGCACGGCATGGATTTGTGTGGTGTGGCACTGAGCATCGTGGAGCTAGGCACTCAGTGTTCATTTTTTTGTTAGTAACTCCCCTCCCCACCCAAATAATAATAAAATGCACATAAAGATATGCTATATGGTTTTCCTGATAGTGCAAGAGATCCAGAGAGATCACTGATGACACTGTGTCACAGGTGGACTCCAATTTCTTCACCTCAAATCCTAACACTAGCTTCCTTACAGAGACTAACTGAACACTCTAACATAGATTACTAGGTCCCTCCCCAGGCAGTCCCTCTACTGTCAACTTCCCAGACTCTGGATCAGGCAGACAGACCTCCTCAGCCAGGACTCTGGCCAGCTTAATGAAATTTCAAAAACAATCCATGACTAGAAAAGCAAATTCATTAAAGAAATAGAAATAGTGAAGAAAACCCAAACAGAAATGAATATGGGACTGAAATACTCAATAAACCAATTAGGAACAATAGGATGAAGTCTCACAAGCAAAACTAATGAGTGGAAAACAGAATATCAATACTGAATGATAAAGTTGAAGATCTGGATTCCTTCAGCAAAGACTATGCAAAATTCAACAAAACACAGAAATTGAATACTCAGGAAATGTGGGACAACCCAAAATGCCCAAATCTATGTACTATAGGCATACAGGAAGGAGAAGAATTTCAAGTCGATGGCACTGAACAAAACTTCCCTAAATTAAGGAAAGATATACCTATAGATATTCAAGAAGCACATAGGACACGACTTAGACATGATCAGAACAGAAAGTCCCCATGGCAAAGCATATGAAAGCCTGAAAAGCCTAGAACAAAGTATTCTTTCTTCCAAACAACCATGGATGCAAAACTTGAATACTTTATCCAGCAAAACAATTATGGTTTAAGGGGTATAGAAAATTTTCCATGACACAAATAGACTGAAAGAATTCATTTCATACAAACAAACCCTACAGAGAATATTTGAAGTGATACAAAGGACTGAAGAAAGGAATGAGTATACCCAAGAAGCTACAGAAAGAAAACAAAGAAAAGTGTAAAAATGGAAACACAAAATAGGGCTACAAACACAAAGAAATTTAAATGACACTATCCAGTACACACCTTTCAATAATAACACTAAACACCAATGTACTCAACTCCCCTGTAAAAAGATACAGGCTGGTGCAATGGATCAAGGAAGAAAACCCATCTTTCTGTTGCCTTCAAGAAACTCATCTCACCTTCAAGGATAGACACTATCTTAAGGTGAAAGGACAGAGAAAAATATTCCAAGAAAATGTGTCTAAAAAGCAATCAGGTGTCACAATAATAATATCTAACAAAATAGACTTCAAATTAAAACTCATCAGAAGAGATAAAGAAGGTTCTTTCATTCTAATCAAAGGAGCAATTGATCAAGAAGATATTATAATCATGAACATATATGCACCAAATGCTGGAGAACACAATTTCATAAAATCAGTACTCCAGGACTACAAAACAGAGATTAACCCCAACTCAGTAATAGTAGGTGACTTTAATACCTCACTGTCTTCAATAGACAGGTTAACTGGGCAAAGAATAAATAGGGAGACATCTGACTTAAATGACGTATTACATGAAATGGATCTAATAGACATATAGAATACACTTTCTATTCAGGAGTTCATACATGCTTTCTAAAACTGATCATATTTTGGGTCACAAAACAAATCTCAACAAATATTTAAAAAAAAATAAAAAATCCATGCCTTCTATCAGACCAAAGTGCAATAAAGTTTATAATCAATAGCAAAAGAAGCTCTAGTAAGTATATGAACTCATAAAGATTAAACAGCACACTCCTGAATATGTCAAAGAAGAAATTAAGAAAGAAATAAAAGTATTCCTGGAGCAAAATGAAAATGAGAATGCAGCACAATTAAACTTCTGGGACACTTTAAAAGCAGTCTTATGAGGGGAGTTTATAGCTCGTAGTGCCTACATTATAATATCAGAAAGAATACATGTAAATAACTTGGCAGTACAATTCAAGACTTGGAAGTGTGAAAATGAACCCATCCCAAACCTAGTAGATGAGATTAATACAAAAATCAGAGCATAAATTAATGAAATAGAAACAAATAGATCAATACAAAAAAAAATCAATAAATCTAAGAGCTGATTCTTTGAAAGGTTAAACAAGATAGACAGACCATTGGCCCAGTTAATGAAAAGAAAGAGCAAATCCAAATCAACAAAAATCAGAGATCAAAGGGGAAACAGGAAAACACACACACACACACACACACACACATACACACACACAAATACAAAACTTTGCAAAGGAATACTTTAAAAATCTATACTCCATTCAATTTGAAAATTTAAAAGAAATGGATGCATTTCTAAAATCATGGTCACCACTGTAATTCCAAATTCCCTTCTGGGAGACCCATATGAGCTCCCTCAGCACCCAGGCCCATTCTGCCTAATGCTCAACCAACAAAATAACACCATGCATTAAATTTGGGTTTTTGTATAAAGTTTATGATGTCTGAAAGAGTTAGTTACAAAGGCATACATTCATGTACTCTTTCCACTACATCTTGGCTAAGCATTTTGAGATCTGCAGCTGCCAGCCCTCTGTCAGCATAGTGCACATGACCCATTAAAATGGAAACTTGCCACACCTTCCCAGCTTCCTCAGTGTCTGTCCTTAGACCTCCCCCTCAAGCAATTGAAGCTTACTGATTGGGTGGTAGCGGTGACTATCCCTCTATCTATGGGGTCTCTTAGGGTTCAGACTTTCAGCTGCTACTAGTATCCTTCAGAGAACATGCCTATCAAACACTCCTCCCCTTCCTCCAGCTCTTACAATCTTTCTGCCTATCTTCTGTATAGGTCCCTGAGCCATGGAGGGGATGACAGATTAAGGATGATCTTTCTTTTATTCTGGCTATATATTGAACTTTTTGGCCTTCTTATAATTTGTTCTCAAGATGAGGCTGGTGTTCCATCTCAGTGGTGTCTCTCCTTCTCTAAAGACAAATGGAAAGAAGCAGATGCATCTCAACAAACATGGGTGTAAATACAAATGCCTAGAAGATACTCCAGCAGGTGTACCATATTTATAGAACAGAATACTTGCAACAGCTTCCCACTGGGGTCTATAGCCTTCCCTAACACAGGGGGTTGACCTGGTCTACAGCACAAGATGTGTGTTCTACCTATTGGTCTTATCCAATTAGAAATTTGTTGGTTGTATGTATGTTAGCCAAGTCATTACTGCACTAGAAGGCATTGCTTGACATGTCAATAGTGTACAGCAGGCTGAGTCCATCATTGAGCAGAATTATAGAGGATCTTTCTCCACATGGCCTTACCGACCTTTCCTGGTGGACAACTGACATTAGTGTCAATAGCCTTGGTTAATTTGAGGGCCTCTAGGATCTCTCTGACTAACAGTTCATGGGGGTGGGCAACTCACCCCTGGTAATGTAACTTTTAATTAACAATTGTACCATTTTGGGAGTCTTTGTTTACATTTTCACACAGGATTAGGGTGTTGTAAGCTTTTCCCAATGATTTTGGGGGTATCACTTGTGTCTTACCCAACCATAAAGCTCCTAAGAATCCTACAGTTATAGCTGGACTTTGTTTCTTCAGTTGCATTTGATAGCTTTCAAATGGGTTTCACATCTGTAAAATATTCAGAGGTTGACATCATATATTAAATCAAATATAGACAAGGTCTAACAGAGTGTGGAAAGGTTGTATGTATTTGGATTAATTGTTTTCTTAACACATCTCTGTTGGGTACCATAACAGGGATAAGAGGCATTCATTTGGATAATGCTTTACTATCTTTATTTATCCCTTTGGAGTCACTTTGCATTCTGGGGATTTTACATGGAAATATCTTTTCATCCTTGATAAACTTATGGGTGTTGGCTCAAGTTGCCTGATGCTGCACCAGGCAAAGGGTCTCTGTTGTCCCTGTTGCACTTGTTGGTTTCCTGAGTCAGGCAGGCCCTGGATCTGCCTCCTGACTATAGCCATATTTGCCATCTCTCCACTGACGATACCTGGCACCTGGGAGAGGCTATGCTGAGAAAAACTGCCTCCACATTGAGCATCGCCTTTCTCAGGAGAGAAATATACCTTGTTTCATCTTTTGGGATTGTTAACCACCCCTGGAACAGTTTTGATTCTCTTTATGTCTTCTGTAAACTATTCCTCAGGTTTTAAAGTCTTCAAGAAATGCCTAAGTATGGAATTTTTTTTTTTTTTTTTTTTTTTTTTTTTTTTGTGTGTGTGTGTGTGTGTATAAAAAATGTTTTCTTTTAGAACTTGGGCTCAACACAAATCTTGCAATATTTATCTTCAGGTACCCAAACTGACCTCTTTTTCTGTCTTGTACATAACACTAGATGCTCCACAACTGCACTAGCAGGAACATATTGTTTGGCATGTTGATAGTGCAGCATGCAGGCTCCATTGTTGAGAAGAATTAAAGGTGATGATTCTCCCCGAGTCATCTACATATCACCTTCTGGCACTCTGAAAGTCACTCATCCAGTGGCAGAGAATTTCCAGCTTAGCCCAAGCTTGATTTCTCCCTCTCCCATCCTCACATCACACAGTGTCTTCAGCAATTGGGTTTTTCTGTCCCCTTCAGTGTACAGCTAACATTATTAGCAATGACATTTATTGTTTGGGGGATGGGACCTCTAGGGCTCTCAGAACAACAGCTCATAGGGGGGTAATTGACCTCTTGCAGTGGGATTTTCATTTAACTACCATAATGCTTCTGGAAGGGTTTTCTTCCATTTCCATTCTTGCAGGTTTCCTTCTGTGCTTAAGGCTTTTTTTTTTTTTTTTACTGTGCATCTGGAGAAAAAAAACCCTTTTATTCCCATAGTTCTTTGTACAGCTTTTCTTCCCCTCTCCCCTTTAACTACTCCCTTTTAACATATTTCTCCCTTATTAACACATTTATCCTACGATTCTTCTCTCTCAGTTTCCTTCTTTCCCTTTACTTCCATGATTCCCTTTGTTATTGGTCCATGCAGTTGCATCAGGATATGCACTCACTTAAAAGAATTTGGTGTTAAGTTCCACAAATGAGGGATAACATATGCCTTTTGTTTTCCTGGGTCTGTGTTACTTAACTTAGTATGACAGTTTCTAGATACATCCATTTACTTGTAAATTTCATTATTTCATCTTTCTTTACTGCTGAATAGAACTCCATGTGTAAATGTACCACATTTTCATTAGCCACTCATCAGTTGAGGGACTCTTAGATTGCTTCTGTCTCTTAGCTATTGTGAAAACAGAAGCAACAAACATGGTTGCACAAGTGTCTCTACAATGGGATGTGTTCTTTGAGTGTATGCCAAGCAATGGTATAAGTGGGTCATATGATAGGTTCACTTAGTTTTTTAAGAGTTCTCCATACTGTTTTCGAAAGGGGTTTCAAGAGTTTGTAATCCTGCCAGCAGGGAATGAGCTTTCCCTTTTCTCCACATCCTCACCAGCATTTGGTGTCATTTGTGCTCTTGATCCTATCCAGTCTGAGGGGGTAAGGTGAAATCTTAAAGTGGTTTTAATTTGCATTTTCCTTATTGCTAACGATGTTACACACTTTTAAAGTGTTTCTTAGCCATCTTTATTTCTTCCTTTGAAAATGATCTGTTTAGATCTTTAGCCTATCTTTTAATTGGAACGTTTGCTTTCTTCCTTCTTTATATTTTTAATTCTCGGTATATTCTGGACATTTAGCCTCTGTCAGATGTGTCACTGTGCAAAGAAATTTTTTCCTTCTCTGTGGGTTTTCTCTTCAGTTTCTTGATTATTTCTTTTGCTGTAGAGAAGTTTTTAGTAAATGAGGTCCCACTTGTTGATCATTGACATTAATTCTTGAGCAACTGCTGTCCAATTTAGAAAATCCTGTGCTATATCTTTATCTTCTAGGTTACTGAAGATATTTTTTTCTAATAGTTTCAGTGTTTTCAGTATCATGTTGAGGTATTCGAGCCATTTGGAGTTGACTTTTGTGCAAGGTGAAAGAGAAGAATCTAGTTTCATTCTACAGATGGAGATCCAATATGGCCAGCACCATTAGCTGAAGATGCTGTCTTTCCTCCAGCGTGTGTTTTTGGTACCTTTTTCAAATATCATGAGACTGAAATTGTGTATACTCAGGTTTGGGTTTTCAATGATGTACCATTGATCTTTGTGTTTATTTTTGTGCCAGTACCATGATGTTTTTATAACTATAGCTCTGTAGTGTCCTTTGAAATCTGGTATAGTAATCCCACCAGCATTGCTCTTTGTGCTCAGGGTTGCTTTGCCTATCCAGGATCTTTTGTGCTTCCATATGAATTTTAGGATTTTTTTTATCTGATTCTGTGAAGTATGTCATATGGATTCTGATAGGGTGTGCATTGAATATATATATACACATTACTTTTGGTAGGATGATCATTTTCACAATATTAAGTGTTCTAATCCATGGGCATGGGAGATTCTACTATCTTCTGGTGTCTTCCTCAATCTCTCTCCTTAATGGTTAAAGTTGTTTCTTACAGAGAACTTTGATGTCTTTGGTCAGGGATATTCCAAGATATGTTGTTTTATTTTTTTAGATATCGTGAATGGGACGGTTTCCATGTACTCTGTTTCCAATTGCTTGTGATTTGTATATAGACAGGCTACTCATTTTTGTAGTTTAATTTTGTAACCTGGCAGTTTGCTGAATGTGTTGTTCATTTCTAGGAGTTTTCTGGTGGAACTTTTGAGATCTCTTGGGTATAGTATCATATCGTCTACAACACAGGATAATTTGACTTCTTTTCCAATTAGTACTCCTTTTATCCTTCCATTGTTTCATTACGATAGCAAGAGTTTCAGCCACTATATTGGAAAAAAGTGGAGACTGTGGACATCCTTGTCTGGTTCCTGATTTTAGTGAGAATGCTTCCAGTTGTTTTCCATTAAGAATGATATTCGCTGTGGGTTTGTTATAGATAGCTTTAATTATGTTGAGGTATATTGCATTCAGTTCAACTCCCTTTAGCAATTTTATCATAATGCATGCTGATATTTGTCGAAAGCCCTTATTGTCTATTGAGATGAGGTGTGGCTTTTGTCCCTGAGTCCTTTTATATGAATGATGATATTTATTGAATTGCGTACCATTCCTGCACCTCTGTAATAAAGCCTACTTGATCGTGAATGATCTTTTTGATTCACGTCTGTATGTGGTTTGCAAGTATTTTGTTGAGAATTTTGTATCTGTGTTCAGTAAGGATATGAGCCTATCGTTTTCTTTCTTGTTTGTGTGTTTACCTGGTTTGGGTATCACAGTGATGCTGGCTTCATAGAAGAAATTTGGGAGGTCTCTCTTTGTTTCTATCATTCTGAATAATTTAAGTAATATTGGTTAGATGTCTTCTTTAAATATCTTTTATAATTCTACTGTAAATACATCTGGGCCTGCACTTCTTTCCTTGTATTACTGTTTCAATTTCCTTGTGTGTTATGGCTCTGTTTAAACTGTTTATCTCCTCATGGTTTAACTTTGATGGTTCTCATAATTTTAGATATCCTTCCATTTTTTTTTTTTAGGTTTTCAAATTTAGTAGAGTGTAGCTTTTTAAAGTATTCCCTTATAATGTTCAGGATCTTTTTGGTGTCTGTTGTGATGATCATCTTTCCTCTCAGATTTTGTTGATTTGAATTTCTTCTTTGCTTCTTTTGGTTAACTGGGCTAAGATATGTCTATCTTGTTTAGCTTTTCAAAGAACAAGCTCTTAGATTCATTGATACTTTATATTGTTTTCTTTGTTTCTATTTCATTAATTGCTGCTTTGGTTTTTTTTTTTTAATTTCTTCTATTCTGCTGGGTTTGTGTTTCATGTGTTCTTGCCTTTCCAGAGTCTTAATTTGTGATGTTAAGTCATTTATTTGTGCTTTTTCTGATATTTTAAGTTAGACATTTAGAGCTATAAACTTCCCTCTTAGGCTTGCTTTTAAAGTATCACAGAGGTGTTGTTGTATTCTGTTGTCCTTTACATTGAATTCCAGGAATACTTTTATTTCTTTCTTATTTTCTCCTTCAGCCCACTCATCATTCAGGAGTCTGTTGTTTAATGTCCATGAGTTCCTGTGGTGACTAGGACTACTTCCAATGTTGATTTTTAGCTTTATTGCATTGTTTTATGATAGAGTGCATGGAATTATTTCAATTTTTTTGTATTTGTTGAGGTTTGTTTTGTGTCAGAATGTTTGGTCAATTTTTGAGGATGTTCCATGGGGTGTTGAGTAGAAAGTGTATTCTTTGGTGTTTATGTGGATTATTCAAAAGAAATCTCTTAGGTCCATTTGAAGCATGCTATCATTTAATTCAGACATCTATCTGCTCATTCTTTATCCATTGACCTGTATAATGGAGACAGTGGGGGTATTGAAGTCCCTTACTATTGCTGAGTTAGGGTTAATCTGTGTCTTAAAGTCCTGTAGTGTTGTGTTTATGAATTTGGGTGCACCAGAGATTGGTGCATATATGTTCAAGATTGTAATATCTTCTTGGTTAATAGCTGCTTTAAACAGAATGAAGTGACCCTCTTTATGTCATTGGATTTTTTTTACTTTGAAGTCTATTTTGTCAGGTATTAGAATTTCAACCCCTGCTTGTTTCTTAGTGCCATTTGGTTGGAGTATTCTTTTCCATCCTTTTACCACAAGGTAGTGCCTGTCCTTGAAGGTGGGATGGGTTTCTTACAGACAACAAAAAGATGGATTTTGTTTCTTAATTAATTCAACTAACCTGTGCCTTTTAACTGTGCTTGCCTGCCCGAGGATTTTTCTTTAAGAGTCTAATAAATTTGTAAAAGCTTCTGTTTGGGTCCATTCTTCAATTCTTTTATGAATGAGACTAAGAACCCTCTAGGGGACCCTCTTTCTCCCTGTTTCATTTTCTTTCCACATTCACTTCTCCTGTGGAATTATGATGTACCTGTCATGAATTATGCCAAAGAAGCAAAAAAGGTGTTGCAAGCTGAGTGCATGATAAGCAGGTGCATTTTCAGTTTTAATCTCTTTTGACATCAAAATTCAGGAACAATAGTAACATCCATTTCCCATAACACATGAGAGGAAACACCTTGTGGGTTAACACCTAGAAGTATATGGGGAAAAGTATATTTAGGATAGTGATCACGATCAAAGACTGTCTCCTGTGCTAGTCATAGTGGGATATGGGAAAACACATGGGTTACAAAATGTCATCTATAGGCTTCCAAAGGAACTTGGACAGGTGTTCACCAAGGAATCAGCTTGTTGGTATATTGTATATAATGGCCCAGGTAAACATGAATGTGCTTGGATGTGGGAGACATAGGATTATAATTTGAACCTGTGAAAAGAGCTGTAAAATCAGTTCAGTGTCATGAGGTACAATAGGGTTTCAAGTAATGAAATAACGTGAGCAGCATAAGCAGTGTCAAAGACAATGTTAACAAGATCATGAGTGTCTCCACTCCCTTAACCACCCCCCCATATTCTGATTTATGGTTCTTCAGAGTGAAGGAGGGGATTACATCATATACCAATAGACAGGAAAATCAGTTGATGAAAATCCCAACCAAGCTCTCTGTAAAGCTGTTTTCTTCTTGACTGTATCCAATCTGATACAAGAAAGCAAAACATAGGTCCTCTTGAGCCAAATTATCTTTTATGGACAAAAGAAAGAACCCTGAGCTCTAATGACAAGCTAGAGCATGTATCATGAGTTTTGTAAAAAAAAAATAAAATCTCAAAAGTAACACTTGCAAAATGTACAGAAACACAAAAGACATTTGCCAGTAGTTGTAAGTAACTCTGACACTTGTCTGTTTCCATCCAATTTTAGACTAAAACTGGGTGTGTGGTACAAGGCACCAGAGGAGCAGACTGAAAGTTTTATTTATTATTTATTTATTTACTTACTTATTTTTTGCATGCCCCAATGATCTTAATAACAATTCAATATCTCTGCGGTACCTAGCCACCAGGACACAGTGATTTTAAAACTTATTCTTTTACCCTAACTGCCTAGCCAATTTCTACCTTCCATTCTTATCACACCATCCTCTGAAGAGGTTACACAAAATGTCCTTGGGCTTCTTAGCAATACACTCTGTTCCAAAGGCCAAAAATGTCAAATGTATTTGGGAGCTCTTATCTAATCCCTTAAAGTGTTTAGGATTACCTCTTCAGAGGGAGGAATGTTAGAGTAGCAAAAAGCCACATTTTAAAAAGAAGGAAAAAAGGAGGAAAAAAAGAAAGAAGAAAGAGAGAGAGAGATTTAAAGAAAGAAAGGAAGGAAGGAAGGAAGGAAGGAAGGAAGAAAGAAAGAAAGAAAGAAAGACAAAGAAAGAAAGAAAAAGAAAGCCAAAACTGTAAGAAAACAGTGATGGGGAGATATGGGGCTTATTGGAGGAGACGGAGTGGGCATAGATTTGATCAAAACACCTTATAAAAAATTTTCATTTAAAATAAATAAATAAATAAATAACCCCCCTAAACAAACAAACAAATAAACAAAAAACCCTTAAGTTATTGATCTCGGCCTTACCACCAACTTTCTTGAAACTCTTGTGCCATGAGAGCAAAACGGAGGAAGAAACGAATGTGCAGGATGATGCACAAGAGAAAAAGATGAGGCAGAGGTAAACAAGGTTGTTCATGCATGGAGGCCACAGGACCAAATGTGAGGAGTGGCGGAGGCCATGAGACTGGTGCAGACTGTAGGACTGGGCATTCTCTAAATGCATCTGCAACATCGTTAGTTTCCATGAACAGGCCCTTCTTATGACCCAAGCAAGCGCTCCTTCTGGCCCTCTGCCCTGGACCTGTGGCATTCTGGACTAGTTCTATCTTCACTTGTGGCCTAGTGTAACCATGTACAATAAATCATCCCTTTTGCTGTCTGAAGAAGCAAAAAAATAAATAAATAAAAATAAATAAATAAATAGATAAATAAAAATAATAAATAAAATAAATAAATAAATAAAAATAGAGAGAAAGAAGAAAGAAAGAAAGAAAAAAAAAACAGAAACAAAAAAACTTACTTTTAGCCCCTCTCTTTGTTGAATATTATCCCTATAGAGAGGAATAGGGAAGTTTTCCTTTGTTCCACTTACAAAGAATGTCACAGTAACTGTGAGTCTTATCCAAGGCTATTAGCTAAAGGATCAAAGCTGACAATTAACAATGTTTAAATGTTTTCCCACAAGAGAGAGCTGTATAACTGTAAACTCATAATGCAGACCATCCTAGGTAGTGGTCCATCTGCAGGGACCAAAGTTGCATATCACCATCCTGGCTCTCAAATTTTTCAGCAAATATTTTGTCCTAGCAACCATGAAAGAAAATTCCCAGAAAAAAAATGCCTTCATCTCAAGCTGAATTTCCTGAAAGACTGACCAACTGATTAATACTTCAATGACTGTGGAAGAGTTTACAATGTTGCAGTGTTATACCCAGACCTCACGACCCCCAATGACCACCAAGGAGCTCTGAGGGTATGTAACAGCGAAGAGCCTTTATTTGGGCTTAAGCTTGGGCCCTCTGATTTCACCGATGCAGTGGATCTGTACTGAGAGCCCCAAACTAGGGTGGGGTACACTTTTATATGGAAGTTTCACAGAAGCTGGCATGTGCCAAGTGTCCTTTAAAATGATTGGATTGTCCTATGCCCTGAGTATGGGGAAGATTCTTATTGGTAGGGGCTGTCTTTAGGGTATTGGGAGCCAGAAGTTTCCGTTTTTACCTTATAAGGCTTTTATGTGCCCAGGCTTGCTTAACCTACAGCTTTCTGGGGAGGGGGGTACTAACTGGATTTTTACAACATGCCTGGAAAAAGCTAGCCAAAATGAAACCAATGCATTCTGACTCTTGCATTTTGACTCTTCATTCCACCCCCTAGAATTATGGCAAGGGTTAAATCTTTAAGCCACGCAAATTACAGAAGCAGAAAAAAGACATTAGACGAGTCTGAATGCCACATTTCCCACTCTCCTAGTAACTAGGGATGACCCAATTATGGGGTCTGGGTGTGGATTCGCTAGCTGGATGTGGGTGTGATGAATCCAGGTGGTAACTCCATCTACTTTCACTGCAGTCAGAGTTGTCAGGAGCACCACTTATGGTCCTTTCCAACAAGGTTCTAGAGTTTCATGGCACTGTCTACAGATGTAGACCCAATTGCCAGGCTGGTAGTTGTGTGGGGTAGGAGGAGGAGCAGTCTCATAAATAGCTTTCAGGGCCACACATCATTGTGTGTATGTTCCACAGCCTCAAGAGAATCAAGCAGTTGACGGTTATCAAACTCAGCAATTAATTCAGCTTTTAAATTGGGGAGGATGGGAGGGGTCTTCCAAACATGATTTCATATGGAGTTAAACCCAACAGATAGGGTGAGTTTTGTACCCTATATAGAGCAAAGGGAAGGAGAGCCACCCAGTCCTCACCAGTCTCCATGGTTAATTTAGTAAGGGACCCTTTTAGTGTTCTATTCATCCTTTCTACCTGTCCAGAGCTTTGGGGCCTGTATGCACAGTGCAATTTCCATTTTGCCACCAATACTTTTGCTAACTCTTGTGTTACCTGAGAAGTGAATGCTGGTCTGTTGTCTGAGCTCAGAAGAGCTGGCATGCCATACCTTGGAAGAATGTTTTCCAGTGGCCACTTGGTGACTGTTTGCGAAGTCTCATGCTTGGTAGGGTATGCTCCAATCCATCCTGAAAAAGTATCTACCAGAACTAAAAGATATTTGTAACCATATTTGCTAGGTTTTATCTCTGTTAAGTCCATTTCCCAGTGGGCTCCAGGCTTGGAGCCTCTCAACCGGGTCCCCTGTTCTTTGGGAAGTTTCTCCGCATTTGTCAGCCTGCAGCTAAGACATTTGGTGGCAACTGAATTGACATGTGATCAGAGGTTCAGAACTTTGAGGTGAGTGTTTCTTAGGAGGTCTTCTCTTTCAGATAATCCTCCAGTCAAAGGGCCTTACTTTCACTTTGTCCCAGTCTTATTTTTTGTGTGCCTGGTGTTGTCTTGTAGTGTATCTTGCTTATAATGTCCCAGGTAGCTTACCTGTCAGACAAACTGTGAAGGATCTCAGGTCTCTGTTCAGGTGCCACGAGTGGCCACAGATAGCATACAGATGCAGGCAACCCCAGACCAAAAAACCATGAGGCTCCTAAGAGGAGCTGAGTCAACAAACTCCCAGCCACTTGCAAGTTAACAAAAGCAGCTCTGGGAATTGATGACCAATGTATTGTGATCACCAGAGCATGTGCCACAGGCTGATAAACAGGTTTCCCAAGCCCTTAGCTGCAATTAATTCCTGGAAGCTATAAGTGAAGAAAACATGTTTTACAGCAGATGTTTCCTTGATAAGTTTCTCCAAGTACAGACTCCATGCCCTCCATGAGCAAGTAGCCCCCAAACAGTCCCAAACATCAGAAAAATATTCTGTTTTCCTGCATTCTGTCCCTTTATAAACTACCCCACTGCAACCATTAGGCTGCTGGTTCTTCCTCACACCCCTGTTGAGAACCAGCCCTCACAAATAAACTCTTGCTTTGCCAGAGTCCTCTTTGTTTCTGTTTCACAGCAATCCTGACCCCCGTCACCTTTTTTATCTAACAGCCACTAGGGGAGCAGCCATGAGACCTGAATGGATTATCATGGAGTCATGCAATTTCTTGACTTTTATTTTTTCACATACTCACACACACACACACACACACACACACACACACACACACACACATAAATGAGTGCCAAAAGCACAGGCAAATCTGCTTTTATACACATTGGAGTGACAACTGAATGTTTACAGAACACTGAACAATGATAAAAAGGCTAGAATACAGCAGTTCAGTAAAACATGAGCAAGATAACATTATCACCATAGTATGCCTTCCTGGGAGAACAAAGTGTCTCCTGAGAAACTAGAGGAATACTGGCATTCTGGAGAGGACTCCCCAGCAAGGATTTTTGCATAAACTTTCTCATGAAATAAGGCTCTCCAGGCATACATGTTCAAGGTTTACCAAGCATATTTTCAATTATCTATTTATTTATTTATTTATTTATTTATTATTTTTTTGGTCTTTTTGAGACAGGGTCTCCCTGTATCCAGCTGTGCTGGATTCACTGTGGAGACCAGGCTGGCCTTGAACTCACGGAGATTCACCTGCCTCTACCTTCCCAGAGTGCTGAGATTAAAGGAGTGCGCCACAACAAGCATATTTTTAAAACCATAGAAACCATATTTCACAGTCTGTTCCTTTTCATGAAAGCAGCAGAGAAATATTTTAGACATCTAGGATGAATTATCCTTCTCCCTTGACTTCACTCTATTATAGTAGATTTCTCTGTAAATCTGAAGTGGAAATATTTACATCTGCTCTAACAAAGATTGACAGTGTGTAAGGACACAGCCTGGAAGTCTGGTTTCCTGACCAATCTGTGAGTTGCTCCCTGTTATTTACTTTATTTTTCCATGATTGCGTGGTAAATTCCTACACTCGGGTTAATGCTACACAATGAGACAATACTATACACCATCACCTCCTAAGAAACAACTTGTACTGCTCTAGGTGTAAGACTTGCAAAAACCACCCCATTTCACTCATCCTGCCAAAGAACTGCACCCTTAATACTGCAAACAAAATTATGTTTTAGAGGCTGCCAAGATGACTCACTGTGTAAGGATGCTTGCTGCCAAGATTGATGATCTGAGTTCAATTCCCATGTCCCACATAGTGGAAGAAGATAATCGAATCCCACAAGTTATACCATATGCACATACACAATAAAAAATTAATAAATACATAAGTAAATAATTTAATAATTATATATAGTAGGTAAACCTTGCAAATTTATTGAATAACCATTACAGAAATAAAATTTAAAATTACAATGTATTATTTCATATATATTTGTTATTTTAAAGATTTTACTGTCATATTCATGAGTTTTTTCTTTATACTATTCATTCTTTTGCTACTTTTTTATTTGATACAAGTATCTTAATTTCTATAAGATTCTTTTTTACAATTAAGATTAACTGTGAATATTTAGTTAAACCTAGATGTAAAATAAAAGGCCCCATAGTTACTTATTTTGAGTGAAATTTTTCCTTTTTGGCATTACAGAGAAGCTCTCAATATGCAACCCCCAAAATGCAGATTGACTGTGAACTCACAAAGATTTGCCTGCTCTTTCTCCCAATTGTCCAACTTCTGGAATTAATGGCATGTATCACGATGTCTAGCTGAATCTTTTCATTTTTGTGTGTTGGGTATTTATCTGTCTTCTTGTGTCAGAATTTTTAAGTTGATCTTTTTGTAAGTCTAATTTTAATGTGTTAATTTTGGAATTTGTTATCAAATTACTCAACATAAAGTTTTCCATAGCATTTTCAGTTTTTATTTTTAATTGGGAAAATTGTTTTGCCAAAACTAATCAAATTGACTGCTACAAATTTCATTACTTTCTAAAACTTTTATTTATTTATTTAATTTTATGTGTATGTGTGTATTGCCTGCATGAAGGTAAGTGCACCCTTGTTGTGCAGTGCCCACGGAGGTTGGATGAGGCCATCAGATCACCTGGGACTGGAGTTACAGTCAGTTGTTAGCTGCCATGTGGGTGCTGGGGTACAAACCTGGGCCTTCTGCAAGAACCAGTGTTCTTAACTGCTGAGCCATCTCTCTGGCCCCTTCATTATTACATTTAAGGAAGGGTATTTCAAATTTTAAAATTTGTCCATTCATCTATCGATCATCTATTTATCTATTATTTAACTATCATCTATATGCAATGCTAGAGATTGAATCCATATTCTAGGCAGTATGGTAGGTTTTGCATATGCTAGGCAAGTATTCTGCTACTCAGCATATCCCTAGTCCCTAAGGGACACATTTGAATGTGTTCATTCCCAATTTGATTTCTATTTTACTGTTATATAAATATTGCCATCTCTTTTCTTCCTTTTTTTCTTCCTTCCTTCCTATTCCCCTCCACCCCCTGTACTTTTTTTCTTTATTTCTATTTTTCTTTCTATCTCTTGAATTTATCAAATGCAGTACATTGAACAAATTGTTAAGCTTTTCTATGTTATCTCATTATTTGTTCACTTTGAGTCATAGCAGTTTTCCGTGAAGATATTGTGGTATTAAATGTAAGTATTTATAAAGTTATTCTAACATTATCAGAAACATAGTTGGTACAATACTATTGTACTTTATGAATTAAATTTCCCAGTGTTTTAATTTTGCTCATTATTTTCATTTTATGCTGTTTATCCACTTTGACATTGTTTCTTGACATCTTTTTGATATACTGATATAACTTTTAATCATAATTACAGATTTAATACCTCTCCTTGTTTCATTCCTTTTTTTTTTTTCTGTCTTTTTGAGACAAGTTCTCCTTGTAGCCCCAGCTGTCCTGGAACTCAGTATGTAGACCAGGGTGGCCTTGAACTCACAAAGATTCATCTGCCTCTGCCTCCCAAGTGCTGAGATTAAAGGCATGGGCCACCACACACAGCTTGTTTCATCTTTTCAAAAATATTTTATTTATTATTATTTTTTTATTTTATGTGTATGAGTGTATTTGCCTGCATGTAAGTGAGTGAAACCGTGTCAGGAGGGCTTCAGATTTTCCTGGAACTGGAGTTAAGGATGGTTCACAGTTGCCATGTGGGTGCTAGGAATCGAACTCGGGTCCTCTGCAAGAGCAGTCAGTGCTCTTAAGCACTGAGCCATCTCTCCAGGGCCACGTTTCACTTTTTTAAAAAGTTCCTCAAACAATTTTCTCAGCAAGCAGTAGTCTAGTTAAGAAAATACATCATACACATTGGTCACAGTACTTGAAGAAATCAATCTGATTTCTCAGTGTCAGATGGTGCTATGCAGGCTGCCAAGGAAAAAAAGTAATCAACATTCTTACCCAGTTGCAAATCTAGTGAACTACAATAATGATCAACTGAACACGTTGATCTATATTGTAATGTTAGCCAGGAACCTGTTACTCGAGAGATCACTGACTACAGGAAGACATACTAAAACTATTCTGCTAAATTGACAGTGTATCTGCCGTCTAATACTTATCTTTATACACATAGTTTACAGCAGCTCCCACCCTTAATAAATGATCCATAACTACTCAAATTGTAGACAATAACTGACTGTGGATTGCACATCCTGGACTATAACATCTATAACACAACCCAGAGGTCAGAGAACACGGAGGAAAAGAGGACAAAAAATTGTATGGGCCAGAGGATCAGGGGAACTGCTGCAAATTCCCTCCTGCCAAAGACAGGACATATTTCGGATACAAGACTTGGAGCAAAGGAGCAGGAACTGACCAGAAGACTTCAACCTGAAGCTTAGCCGTCATAATTCTAGATGATGATATGCAAACTGCCAAGGGAGAAAATCAATCATCGGTCCAACCCAGCCTTAAAGCCTAATAACCACAATGACCAGTATAACAAACTACCTCTTTTGGTACAATAGTGGCACTATTATCTGGGGGGCAATCAAGAGCCATCTAATTTGACTTAAAGCCCTCTCAGTGGGAATGAACTCATGGGTGGCACCAAATACGCATGGCAGAAGAGGTCATAGATCCTACAGGAAACCCTATCTCTGTCATCTCTCTAGACAAAACAAAATTTCTTACCATATGCTAAATATCAGTCCTTACAGACCAGCATACCATACACCACTCATCAAAAAAGCTTCTTTTTGTAACAGATGGAGATTACTTCAGAATTTCACAACTGGTCAAACTATCTGCATTGCCTAGCCCTAGGTGCTACATCTATCGTTGAACATCTACACCTAAGGCTCATGGAACATAGTTGAATGAGGGGTAGAGAGAAAACTAGTGCATTTCCCAACTCTTACCAGTGAAGCTTCTTTATACAACAGAGTGCAGTGCACACAGAAGGCCACAACTGACCAAGTTTTAAAGAATAGGAGACTGAAACATGTGCTTCACTGGACAGGACTCCTATGTTAAACTCACCCACCCATGGCTCAGGGACCATTTCAGAAGGGGGAGGAAAGATTGTAAGAGCTAGTGCTGGTTCATGAACATAGGGAAGCAGAGACTTTCCAGTCACTTGAAATTTGCACATGTGAACTTGTGGCAGTGGTTGCATGGAACACAAGACCCATGCGAACTCAATCAGACATGGTTCCAAAGTGGAGAGAGAGAAATGAGTGGCAGCCAGGACTAGAATGGGAACTTTTGGGGACTGATTACTATTGGGTGAGGGAGAGTATGCCTTACTTATGATCTCTAGATATGCCAACTAGATTCCAGTGATTGATCTTGAACTGAAGGACATTTGGGTACAAATGCTTGCATTGATAGGACTTAACATGTGTAGGAGAATAAATGAGGTCCAGTGGGGTGTCATGGGGCATGGATGGGAAGGGGGGTGTCTAAATTTGATTAAGGACTGGTGTATGAGATATACAAAAGCTCAATAAAAATTTTAAAAAGTAAAGTCTTCTGACTATAACAGGAATGTTGTGCCCATGAACTCTCAATCGCTGTAGTTGCCTGCACAGGAAATCCAAAAGGCCATATTGGTCAACATTCTAGCAGGGATGGGGAATTGTCTCATGAGGCCCATTCTCTGTTTGAGGAGGTATAAGCAGTTGATTGCTACTAGGGGAGGGAGTATTATTTTCTTTGGGGCTGAGCCACCTTATACATTTTCCAAGAGTCAGCATAACAATAATAATAGAGGATGAAAAAGAAGAAGAGGAAAGAAGGGGGAGTAAGAGGAGGAGGAGGAGGAAGAGGAAGAGGAAGAGGAGGAGGAAGAGAAGGAAGAACATGAAATTGAGAGGAGATGGGGCATGAGAGGTGTTGGAATCAGGCAGGAAGGGTGGAAATGGACACGTAGTCATGTATGAAATATTTAAAAACTTTAAAATTGAAAACACATTTTCATCAAATGAAATAAAATATCAGTTATTTACTCATTGAAATCTACTTAAATTTAAGCTTCACAAATATATTGTTGTGGGAAACAGTAAAATTGTACTTTGAAGATGATATGGAATGAGAAGTGGCCAACCCTAAACAGAAGGGTTAAGCTTCCAACAGGTTCCTTTGAGGCCCATTTCCCAGAATACTGAGAACAGGGGTTGCTGGTCTGGATAACCTCAGTACACTCTGCTCTGTATGTAAGAATTGGGCCACTGCCTCAGATAAACATGTTTTTCTCTGTGTTAAGCATTACATTACTTCTTTAAAACTGCTTATGACTGAAATTCTCATGCTCTGTGCCACGTACTCACTTCTGTAGTCTGTTGCCTAGTCATAAAAACCCGATCAATAAAGCACTCAGGCCCAAACTCCTGAAGTTTGTCTACTGTGCTATGCAGCACAGGATCTCCCTCCTCCTCCTCCTCAGCAGCCCCTGTGGTTTTGCAGGACACACCACTGCATACTGTTTGGCAGTTTCTAAAACTTAAGGTTGTGTGTAATCAGATCTATTTTACTGACAGTCTATTTTTGTCTGCAATTTAACATTGGCATAAATATCTAAAGTATGAACTTGAGAATGAGACAAAAATAATCATAATATACTATCAAGGAAATAGAATAATTCAAAGCAAAACAAATCTTAGGACTTTGGAGCAAGATGATCAAGATGATAGAATAATTCCTTGTCTCCACAGACCTCCTAATAACAAGAAGGGCAGCAGGACAAAGAACAGATCATAATATTCCCATGTATTTACTGAGGAAATATGTTGAATCAACAGGGAAAATCTAAGATGTCTGGAGAATAGGAAAACCCTGAAACACAGCAGAAGGGAGAATGAGACATTGTGCCTCTCCCATGATGTTATGCCCTACCATCTGGGCTTAGGGTCAATGTAGACTTATAGGAAGATGTAAGCTGGAGCACATCAATGGTATACATTGCTGGTAAAGATGACCAGTGCCTTTTCCAAGGGAAATATGTTGTTTACACAATTCCCAAACAATTCTTAGAGTTATCAGGCATGTGCTGTACACACCCACCCCTGCCACCCCAGTGGCTACCTTTCTGTAAGTCAAGAAACTGGACCCACTGCTGGAGTACATCTTTCTCCCAGGAAAAGCAGCCACACATATCTCCTTTCTGGAGTCTGAACTTCATTCTACAATATGAACATGGTAAATATAAAAATCCAAATTCTGACTATTTAGATCTCAGTGCAGGAGAAAGCCTGAGACAACAGCTTCCAAATATGTGTCTTCCTCTCTCCCAGGAAACAGGAGGATTACCAGCAAAGAAAACTGAAATATAGCTGATAACCCAGCATGACGTACAAGACATACACATGTCAATGGACTTAACATACTGTCTAGCATTGGCTTCATCTCCATCAAAATCTTGGTCAGCCGTTTTTTCCCCAATACTTTGCCAGTTGTTGTTTTTATATGATGCTGACGAATCCTTGCTGTGTTAAAGAATACACATATGAAACAGTGCCCTCTCTTTTTCCTTATTTGAGACTGTAATCTGAGTTCATAAACAAGTGAATGTAATAAATATATGAAATATGAAATATTAAATATAGGACATGAAGTTGGGAGAAGAATTAGAGTAGCAATACAGTTGTGGGGATGGGTCTGAATATGATCAAAACACATCATATAAAATTCTCAAAGTATCAATAAAAATTTTTTTAATCAATAAAATATTTTTAAATAAATATTTTTGAGTACTTAAAGTGCATTTATTGCCCAACTGGAGAAGTTCATTTTGAACTACATATTCTTAAGTCTCTTGTCTTTAAAATATGTTTTCTTTCACTTTATGGTAGAGATTCATTTATCCAAAGGACAATTAAATGCAGTCTGTATCATATAGTTTTATTCAAATTCCCCTCTTATAACCATCAGAGTTTTTTTTTTTTTGGTTGTTGTTGTTGTTGTTGTTTGTTTTTTGGTAGAATAAAATATATTTAAGATACTCTAATTATCTCATTGAAAAATTTTCCTGAAAAGTCATGAAATAATAATTTCTTCAAAAGACTGTACTATGCTTGCTTTGATTAAGTAAAAACACAATGTTGGGTTTACTTGTTATAATCCAATCACTGTATACTGAACTGTATAGTTAAGTAATTAGAAGAGATTTGAGTTGAATTTTGAAAATTTTATAACAAAATTACAGCTTTCTTTAGATTACAAAACCTTTTTGACAAGAAAAAAAGAGCATTGCTATATGGGGTTATTTTGTGTGCTCTTTGATAACACATAAAGAAAACACATAAAGGTCTATTATGCTAAATGTATTCACTTTTTAACCTTATTCTTATGCCTATTTGGCTGAGCAAACTCCACAAAATCTCTTGGGCTCCTGTGTCATGCTTACTTCATGAGTCACTTTGTGTGTGTGTTGATTACCACATGTATCTTAGCATCAGAACAATTTACTTCCCTACTTTCTTCAAAGGCAACCAACACAACATGACTTGTCTTGGCTAGGCCCATGAAGAAGAGGTGATAGAAAGAATAGAAGACCTGGAAGATTGGGAAGAATGCTGTGAAATTCTATCTTCTGGATAGGACATGGCTATTGAACTCAGGAACTCATAGCAGTTGGAGTTATCTACACAAGACTTGCACAAGACCAAGCCAGTTAAAATTCCAGCATACAAGGAGGAGGCACTCTAGTGTGAACCCCTTACTGAAGTTCTCTTGACAGTTGATATTTGCTAGTGGATGGGGACTCTTTTTAATATTTTATTTATTATTTTTATTTTATGTGTATGAGTGTATTGTCTGCATAGATGTCAGTGCGTCAATGTCATACAATGCCATGGAGGTCAGAAGAGGGCTTTGGATTCCCCTGGAACTGGAATTAAGGATGGTTTGTAGCCACCACGTGGGTGCTGTGAATCAAACCCAGGTCCTCTGCAAGAGCACTCAGTGCTCTTAAGGATTCTTTCTTTATTGAGTGTGCTACATGGGCCATTAGGTAGATTCACTCATGCAGACTTGGGCAGCATTAATTGGACTTACTGGACTATAAATAAAAGAAGTCATGAATTTTAGAGGGGGACAGATTGTAGGGATATGGATAATTGGAGGAGGGAGATAGCAGTGCTGTTGAATATGATCATATTTCATTGTATATATGCATAAAATTCTCGAGTAAAAAAATAATGAAAATAGGAATGGAACATTGCATTCTTGATTGTACCCTTTAAGAACGTTTATGCAATTCTCCACACTTCCACTGTTTATCGAATATTATTGGCAATGTGTTTCACATGAAGTTTCTGATATCCTAGATTCTGAAGTAGCTATGATGAGCCAAATTCCAATCCAATCCACATAATGTCTGAGTTCATGTGAGGAATACAGTTTTGTTGGCTTCATAGATGAATATTATTTCACCTTACCTCAGTTTAACCCTAAATCTTGTCAGATACATTGTGTTCTACCAGATTTTGCTCAATAAAATAATTAGGGAGTCATGAAGATGCACTTCAACTCAATTGAAACGCAGCACCATGCACATCAGGTTTTATTTATATGAAGTTAAATTCAGAGGAATCTATCTGGTATTGCTACTAGCAATGTGCTGCTTATTAACCACCTAAGCAATATTAAGAACCGAAAGCATGCTCGTTAGTCAGAGTCAGTCTATCAAATATTCACGCTGCTCTTGACTCCTCCTGCATATGTGGGAATATTCTTTTTCCTGGAAATCCTCACAGAGTTGCAGCCTCTGAGCTCCTCAGTCAAACAGTGCAGATGTTTGCTGGTGGTGCCCACTGAATTCTGACTTGCTCTCTAGAAACTCCGGTCCCTATGACCTTGGCTGTTTCATGGCAATTTTCCCCTTGTTGGCGGATAGCTTTCTCTTCATCTCTTATTACATATTTCTTTTATTTCCTCCAAAAATTACTTAAATGAAGTTTTCATCTAGCAGATTCTGAAGCCAAGTTGGAGAGGTTCAAGTGTTGATTCTGGTATTGGTTAACCTTAGGGTAGTAAAAAGTTTCACTGAAATTTATTCTTTCACCTTAAGGTAAGATTAAGGATACCCTACTCTCTAACTCACAGGGCAGCTATGTTACAGACACTACATGGTAGTTAACATAAATAGCCTTTTACCCAATAAGTGATATAATTACCACCTATGCTAAAAGTTTGGAATTCATGAACCTTGCTGAGAGAATGCTCATCATATCCATGACATTACAAAATTAAATTAATTTGTCTCATATCTTATAAATTTAATAAAAATCTTA
>NW_008355253.1:956519-964443 GCF_000622305.1 Nannospalax galili | reverse complement strand
TTAATAAAAATCTTAATAGTGACAAATGAAATCTCTCTCTCTCTCTCTCTCTCTCTCTCTCTCTCTGTGTGTGTGTGTGTTTTCAATTCTACTTCCCAAACTTTGTCACAGAGGTAGTTCTTCATTATTTCCTATCTTTGCGTGGAATACCAGCCAGAAAACCTATGGTGATGATCTCTTTGGTGAAGATATGTGAGATATATGTTTAGGTTGTTTTAGACCTGGTCGCAAAATTGTCCTCTTTCAGAATAACCTTCAAATAATTTAATTAAAATGAGTTTTTTCATTATGTTACCAACATCTTTTTTGTAGCTGACCAAAAAATAACTAAAAATTTTGCCCATCTAACCACAGTCTAGAGCACAAGACTCACACAACTATAAGCTTATTTCAGGAATTCATTATGTTACCCTGTTAAAAGGCAAGAGGTATGAAAATATTTTCCCTAATTTATACAAATTTAAAAATTTGTATATGACATAAAATTATTCTGAGATATAAAAGAATAAGAGAGATTAACAATACATAGGAGCCTGACATGAATTCTAGCAGTCCTCTGTCTATATAGAAAAGATGCTTGATTTAGTCAATATATATAAAACACAAATCTACTTTCCGTTCAGGGGAAATATAGAAAAGTTATATAAAAGTCTTGTGTCAAACCATAGTGATAGTGAGAGATTGAAAGACTGTCTTATCCACATCTCATTATCATTTCAAGACAGAATTGGAGATGATAACAAGAAATAAAATCAGCCCCTAGATTATGTCCTTCGCCCAGGAGGTGAAATATTTGATGGTCTTTAGATTGTAAGTATTGGGAGAAAAACTCAAAGGGGCTGGTTATTAGAGATTTGCCCTTTTCTCAGTTCTGTAGATGAAGCTATATCTCACTAATCAAAGTATTTCACGCCACTTTTTCTCTAGTCTGTCTTCACTTTATACAAAGTTTTGGAGAGCGGCCAAGTTTTTTGTTCGATTTTGTTTTTTGCTTTTTTTTTTTTTAACTTTCATGCATGTTTTCTTGAATTTAAAGTTTCTAAGACAAGATTAAGTGGAAAACAGGAGATAAACACCTGCACTAGTAAGATATGTATATGTGCTTCATGATCACTTTCAAATAATTGCAGAAAATGAAGTATTGTATGTTCACAGCATAGTATGTTTTAGACATGAAAGTTAGGGTATTAGATAAAATCTTCATATTTTAGATATTCTTTAAATGATTTAATTTTTTAAATTATGCATATGGATGTGTGTGGGATATGTGTACATGTAAGTGCTGATGCCAGTGGAGGACAGAGGAGGGCACTAGATCTCCTGTAGTTAGAGTTACAGGCAGTTTTAAGCTGCCCAATGTGGGTGCTAGGAACCAGTGCCAATCTAGTACGAGAGCAGCACTTACTCTTAAATGCTGAACCATCTCTCCAGTTCCATTTTAAATAGTTTAATTTGCTTCTTTGGAATAAATACCAAATGACACTAAATATCATAGAACTGACTAACTGAAGATGCTGTAAATAGAGCTCAATTCCCATGTCTGGGTGAAGATACATTAGATCTTTTAAATATATTTGAGTACCTAAAACAAGGCAGTGAAAGCTATTGATAAATAATATTATTCAAAGTTAAATTGTTTCTTAATCAGTGGTTTTTCAAACTTAACTAAAAATGCTAGGTAAATAAGTAAGCAAGGTAGTAAGATTCGTCTTTTGCAAAAATAATTTTAAATGTGAAATTGGAAGTAACCTACACAGATGGTAAAACTATGCTTACTTATTTTACAAAAGGGAATTTCAAGATTAAAGTATTTTTAGAGCTCTACAAACTATCTTAAAATCTGCAAATCATATCTTCAATAGGACCAGATACAACTTCTAGAAGATTAAAACAAAACAATAGTCACACTTAGGAAGATGACAATTGTTTAAAATAACAAATCAGATATCTGTAAGAAGTGCTAGTGAACTGGCATATGAGTCATGCAGAAATGGCCAAATTAAAATTGAGAAACATTTGTAGAGAGAAATGGGGCAATATGATGTATAACAGACATCATCAATCTTTCTGATGTACTACACAATATTTTTCTGATGCAATAGGAATAGCTAATTAGTGGTGGCAAAAGTTGGGGAAGAAAAGAAATTTTTAGTCCAGTGATTAAGACTTAGACATGTAATCACTGGGCAGCAGTGTGTGTATGTGTGTGTGTGTGTGTGTGTGTGTGTGTGTGTGTGTGACTGAAAAATACTCAAAATTTTCTAAATATTTGGATATCACATCATTTTTGTTATTTTTACTCATTATTATATATTCAAGATAGGAGTGCATCCTTCTTTTATAAAACCCCAGAGATTCAGATTCAATATATGCCACCACTAATTAGCTATTCCTAGTGCATCAGAAAAAAATTATCTAGTGCACTAGAAAGACTGATGAAGCAAACTTAAAGGCAGATAAGTAAAACCAGTTTGAATAATACAAACATGAGGATGAAAATCAGAAATGACATATATATTAGAATGATCAAATCAGGAAATTCACACTGTTATTAGAATACCTAAGGCTCAAAGAATGAAATAGCTGGTATTTTAGAATATGAGTAATGTAAATAAACAGATGGAAAATCTAAAATAACCCAAATTAAATATTAGAGATCAAAACCACTGCAGAGACGTGAACAATATCCTTTATGAGTTTAATGGTGGTTCAGTAGAGGAAGGAATCCATGACTTCCAAACTTCCAAAGTTGAAAAGCACAGCAAAGTGCAGCTATATATCCTAGAATCGGTGAAAAAATATCAAAATATTTCAATACATTCAATCACAATTCTTCAAGATGAAAAAAATGCAGAATATTTGAGACAAATAATAATTGTCAATGTCTCCAAATAATTGAGAAATCATACCCCACAGATTCAGTAAATTCAGGGAGATCCAAAAATGATAAAAGGAAAACAAATGAAAAGTGGCACAAATAGATAACATCAAAAATTTATTACATGCCAATTTCTCAATACAGAAAAGTAAATGAAAAATATCCCGAAAGAAGTCAGAGGAGAAATCACGTCAGCTGTAGAGGAACAAAGCCAGAATTGTATTTTACTTCTCCTATGAGACTATATGTGAAAAAGGAAAGTAGATCAAATAAAGAATTCATGTGCTAATAAAAGTGGAAATAAAATCTAATTGAGCGTTTTAGCTAAATGCTAAATGCTAAAATGGCAAAAGATACACTGGGCATGGTGAAATATACCTTTAATCCCAGCACTCTGGAGGAAGAGGCAGGTGGATCCCTGTGAGACTGAGGCCAGCCTGGTCTACATAATGAATTCCAGACAAGATATAGCTAGGGAGAACCTATCAAAAATGTCAAAAGAAGACAAATGCATTAACAGCAAATATTATTTATAGATATTAATTATGTCAATAATTATTCTGAATATTCAAGATCTAAATGTACCTCATGAATGACATACTCTCAGATTGGATCACATACAATGTACAAGTATACATTGCTGTATTACTTCCTTTTCTGTTTCCATGATAAAAGACACCATAAACAAGTTAATTCATAGAAGGAAGAGTTTATTTGCTTTACATTCTATGTGGGTAAGAGTCCATTAACACAGGGGAAGGCATGACAAGAGGCAGTTGGAATAAAAGCTGAGCATTCACATCTTCAAGCACGCACAGGAAGCAGATAGACTAAACTTGAAAGTGGAACAATGTTACATTCTGTCAACACCCACCCTCAGTGACATGCTTCCTCCCACAAACCAACATTTTCTAAGGGGTCTATGACCCTCCCCAAACAGCTCCACCAATGAACAACTATTCAAATACTTGAAGCTTGGGGGGGGGGCACTTCTCATTCAAACCAGCACAATTTCCTAAAAGAAATCTACTTCAAACCCGAAAATTTGTATAGACAGCACTCTGTGATAACTGAGTTAAAGGAAAGCAGAGTGACTTACAAAATTTCACATGAAACAGGATTAAAGAATACTACTGGAAACAAAGAGGGAGCACTGCCTAATGATAAAAGGTTCAATTCTCCAAGAATTCATTTATGCAATAACAGCAGTTTGCCAAAAATATGTGAGGCATAAACTCAAGGAACTACATGAAGAAATAGTTGAATTCATAATTAGAGTTGAGGACTTTAATACCTATCAGTAACAGAGGGAAATAGTAGGCAGCAAATCAGTATCAACACATTTCATTTGCAATCAATAACATCACTAATCAACTAGATATAAAGGATATGTGTAGACTATGCCATTGAACAACTGTATTCATAGTCTTCTTCTGGGGTCCACATGACATCTTTATCAAAATAGTCTATATTCTTTGACAAAACAGTCAATATGAATCATATAATTTTTGTTGTTAGACTACAACAAATTTAAACTAGAAATAAATAGCAAGATTGAATGAAACTCCTACAAAGTTAGAACTCCAATGAATACTAAATTCATCCTTGAAAGGAAAAGTATTAAAGAGAAAAAGTTATTAGGATTTATTTTAGTTACAATAGAGCCTCTCACATAAAGGTCACAGAACACAGTTGAACAAGGGGACTACTAATGCATCTTTCAACTCTCATCAGTGAAGATTCCTCATGCAACAGAGGTCGATGAACACAGAAAGCCACAACCCACCAAAATGTAGAGAATAAGACACTCTAGAGCTCATGTCCTCAGGTTGGACTCCTTTATTAAACCTCACTCACCCTGGGCTCAGGGAACATTGTGGAAAAGGGAACAGATAGATTTTAAGAGCTGGGGTGGTGCATGACCATAAGAAAATAGAGTCATACAGGCTCCTGGGAACTTGCACATATGAACTTACTGCAATGGTGACAGCATGCACAAGACCCAAGCAGCCTCAATCAGACAAAAACCCAGGATCGAACTAGTGAAATGGGCAGGAAGCCCCAACCTTAGCTGAAAACCTATTGGCAGCTAATCACTGCTGGGTAAGGGAGAGTTGATCTTTTTTAAGGGAGTGATGCTAGACAGATTGAACAGACTCCAGCAGGTGAACTCACACTGAGGGACATCTGGGTACACAAACTTGACTCGATAGGCCTTAAAGTACATGACAGAATGTATGAAATCCTGAGCGTGAAATATGTAGGGGGGGATACAGAGCAGAGGGAATCTAAATATAATTAAGATACATTGTATGATATCCACAAAAATTCTATTAAAACATGCATTAAAAATTTAATTTAGCTATTAATATAGCTTTAATAATACTTTAGTAATTTTATACCATGCATTTTGATCATATTCCCCCACAATTTCTTTTCCTAATTCCTCCCAGATCCACACCACCTTCATAACTCTGCCATCCACCTCATGTCCTCAAATATTAAAATAATCTATCAAGCCAAATTGGTGCTATTCATACAGAACTGAATGTGTGGCTAACAAGTGGAGCTAAGTCTACCTACCAAGAGTCACACCCTTAAAGAAAGCTGACTCTCCATTCCCCATAAACCATCAACCACCTAAAACTCCTTCTTTGGGTTTGGAGGGTTGGGAACCCCTCCCTACTCAATGTTAGAATGTTGATTGGCTTGATTCAAGAGAAAATTTTAGATATGTTAAATACGTTAAAGATGAAAACACAGCTTATCAAAGTAGGTGAGAGCAAAGGAAGAATGGTTCCAGGAAAATTTATAACAGTGAGTGCATATATTAGAAAAAAAATAAGTCAGTAATACAATCTTCCAATTTAAATTAGAAAGTTAAGAATCCAAGGTAAAGAGAAGAAAAGGAAAAGGAAAACTAGATCAGAAACAAATGAAATTAAAAACAGGAAATATGGCTTGGAGAGATGGCTCAGTGGTTAAGAACACTGACTGTTCTTGCAGAGGACTTGGGTTCAGTTCCCAGCACCCACATGGTGGCTATGAATCATCCTTAACTCCAGTTCCAAGGGGATCTGTAACCCTCTTCTGATCTCAGAGGCATTGCACAACAAATGTTCGCTCACATACATGCAGGCAATACACTCATACACATAAAACAAAAATAGTAAATAAAATATTTAAATAAACAGGAAATAAAACAGAAAATGTTGTTGAAACTAAAAGCTGGATCTTAAAATGATTAATATGAGTGATAGTTTTCTCTTCAGAACAGTAACTAGCACAAATAAAAATATCATACTGTGACAGCAACAATAGCATCAAAAGAGGCACAATTACTAACAGATTGAAACAGTGATAATCACTGTGAACTTCATGAACACTGAAAAAACACTAACAGAATAAGGAACTACTTTATGCTTCAAATCTGAGACCATGATGAAATGGGTCAACTCACATAGCAAAATTTATGTAAAAGAAAATCAAAATAGGCCAAAATCTATTGACTAAACAGAATCAATGAATAAATACCATGTTAAAAACAAAGTTTGCCAATACAAACTCATTGATATATTCTACCAGAATTTAAGGGAGCATTACTGATTTTCTATAATCTATTAAAAAATTTAAGCAAAGAATATTTTCAGCATTATTGGAGGCTAACATCAACTCTTGAACCAGGAAACAATGTGAGAAATTAAAATGATAAACTGGTATGTATAAAGAACATATATGTATAATCCCAAGAAAATTACCAAAGAAAATATAAAATATATAAAAATGAAATGCCGTAATCAAATAGGATTCTCTCATGTGTAGAATGATACTTGAATTTTTTCAATATGAAGGAATATCATTGATCTTATCTGTTGGTATGAAGTGACTAAAAAATAGAGGTGTATAGGCATAAACAGGAGGAAAATTACATGGTTGTACCAATAAAATAAAATAAAATATTTGTTAAAACCCAACACTTCTTAAAATTGTCTGTAAAATAGAAAAGAATACTTTTCATAGCTTGTTAAAAATAGCCACAAAACCTACAGCTAAGATCATATAGTTTGAATATTCTCCATTCAAAGTAATTGATAACAGTGGTTCTGATTTTTAAGTATTTAAATTACACAGTGATAAAACTTGGGTATAGGGTCCATGTCTAAACATAAAATATGTTAATATTTTCAGATATATATTATATTTTATGTATTATAGCATATTAATAATGACAATTTTAGAATTTTGCAGGGAAATTAAATGTGTGAACATTAACCAATCAGAAATCTATGTCATCACTGTTTAGTCCTACACATAGATGATCTATGGACATTTGGAATCACTAGCCTTACTGACTAAGTTTCTAGTTGCTGATAAGCAATCATTTACTTGTATTTACTCATATGTAAACATGTAATATAAAAATGACACATGCTCAAACAGAGAAAAATGCATTCAACACCATAGCATCACTAGAATACTAGGGTCAGATATTTACAAACAATGATGACAAATGACTGAAGGATTTCATTGAAAGAGTATTATATCTACAATGCAAACCCTACACCTAATGTTCAGGGGAAATCACAGAAGAAAGAGCAAGCAGAAGGATCCAGAGGATCAGAAAACCTATTGCTAGATAATGCCTTTTAGACATTTTCATTGAACAGGATATACCTCTGCTTGCTTCATGATTGCTGTACCATCAAGTAGCCAGTAATCATTGTAATGCTGATACATTGTATTTATGAATGCACAGTATCTTCAGTTTTAGTTTTCTGTGTTATTATGTTTTTTTCTTACTTTTTGTTCATTAATTTAAACACAGAACTTAAAATTAGCTGAATCTTGTTTTAAGAATATCAGCTCTTCTTCATCTAGCAGCAATCAGTTGTCAATATTCCTTTAGATAAGATTGGGGTCTTCTGTTCATTTTCTCACTTCTATGCAAGGTTACTGTCTGGAGTCTCTTGGGACACCCTGGCCTAAAACACAAAGGAAGGTATCTCCTATCTGACATTGTTGCTTGTTATGTAGCCTTTAGCTATA
>NW_008355253.1:915743-956407 GCF_000622305.1 Nannospalax galili | reverse complement strand
TGTCACATGGGCTTGGGAGGAGCCCCTGGCTCCTTTCTTTTACCAGTTCCACCTATGTGAAGATAAGTCAAAGGTCCTGCTTGATGATGGCTGGCTTCACTTGGAAGCATGGAGGAAATGTTTCCTCTATGTTGAGTCTCTTTGTAGACTGGGTTCAAGTCCACTTGGTGGGGTCTCCATGGCCTCCTTGATCAAGAGCACAGGTGACATACCACAGTAACAGGACATTTTGATAAATGCTCATAGTCCCCTGGAACTTAGTCGACCTAGGAGGGGAAAAAGCATAAACTGTCCTTTATGTCCCTCTGACCAAATTAGTATAGGCCTCAAAGTATGGCTGTTAGACATCCAAGAAGGTTAGTTCCACCAGTCTAGTACTTTTAATTACCATGTGCTATGTAGATAAAGCTTAGGGAAATACCAAACATTCTCAGATAAACCTTGCCTAGACATATATTAATGTTCTTGAGCTAGTTGTATGTATAATTTGTTAGTAGATTGTTTGATTAATATAGTTCCCTCTCCTTTTTAAAAAAAAACTAGCTAGTCATTATTTATTTCTTGCATTGTCTAACACTTCCACTGTGGTTTCCCCATTTAAAGTCCCCATATTTTTCCCATTTCTCCACTAATAATACCATTCTCCTATGGTCCCACCTCTCTCGAGTTCCTTCTTTCCCTTTATCCCCTTCCCCTTAAAATAACCCCATTTTAAATATATATCTCCCTTATTAATGCCTGTTTCCTAATGTCCTTCTCTTTCAGATTATTTCTTTTCCTTTATCTCCCCAGTTCCTTTCATTATCCTAGTTCCTCCACTTATGTCTGAATACATATTCACTTATAAGGATTTGGTGCCGTGTAGCCTGACTAGATTCAGCAGATGGACAAGCACTGGAGAACCACTGCAGTCACCAACAACACAGTGGACAGTGACAGAGATTATATAGAGTATGGGCTCCAGTTGGGGGCAGAGATTATGGGAGGGTGCCATTTGGGATGTGGGTATATAGATGAATATGATTTTGGGGGATGTTCTTTATGAAATACAAAAAATCAACAAATTAAAAAGTGAGCTATATTTGAGGAAGAAGCATAAAAGTTTGTTCCATGTTAATTAGTAGAGGTGAAACACATTACCATTGAAATCTACCTGATGATTTTATATCCATGCTCAGATGGATCTCAGAAAGTAACTTTTTGTGACTAGTAATAATCAGATACATAGAGATTAGAGATGCATGTGGAAACATCTAGGTGTTAATAGCCTTAAAAATGAGTTTTTCTGTATGAAACAGTATATTTTAAAATAAAGTAGAGATCTCTTTTAAAGACTAAAACCTCATTCAATTTCATGTCTTATAGGGTTTATACCAAGTTCAATATTGTAAAACTGTATTAATTAAACTGTGAAACTTAAAATTTACAGTTAATACTAAAAGAGATGCATCTTTGCTCTAGAAATTGCTATTGAATATATTAATGCTGTAATGAAATGCTTCTTCTAATCATGTGGTTATTGAATAGTTTTTAAAAAATAGCCAAATCTTAATTTAAGGTTTGGCTGACCAGCACGTTTCCTAGGCAAAGGGTTTTGTTCAATTGAGGAGATGAAGCCAAGGGAGGTCAATGAGTCCTGAAGGAATGTGCTTAAATGAAATAGATTTCACAAAAGGAAATTTTGTTGATATGAAGAGAGAACCATTTGAAGAGATAATCTTATTTGAATTTGGTGGAAACCTAAAGCAATTAAATCCTTAAGAAATGTCTTACACAAACTTAGAATAAGATAAATGAGTTTTTAAAAACACTTTAAAATTTTTATTTATTATTTTTATTTTATGTGTGTGAGTGTATTCCCCGTATGTATGTGAGTGCACCCATGTTGTGCAATGCCACAGAGGTCAGAAGAGGGCTTCAGGTTCCCCTGGAATTGGAGTTAAGGATGGTTCGGAGCTGCCATGTGGGTGCTGGAACTCTGCAAGAGGAGCTCATGCTCTTAACCGCTGAGCCATCTCTCCAGCCCCAAGATGAATTTTTGAGTTTTAAAAAGTAGTATTGTAGACACTTGGCTGAGTCTCCCTCAAGCCCCTTTCACTGTCTGGACTTACATTTATCTGAGTCTCTATGTTTACTAGCGGTTTCCTGTGTTGCAGTGGCTTTGCCAGCATTTTACATGTAAGTTCATCTAAACTGATTTATAGTACTTCTATGATTGTCACATGATAATAAAAGAAAACAGAAAACAAACAAACAAGAAACGCTAATATGTCAGTTCCTTTTCATCTACAGTTCTGTATTTTACCAAGTTTCACAACTTTGTTCTCAGATGAAGGCTTTTGAACATGCTTGCAGTTTTGTTTTTAATCCCGCTACTTTTGACTAAGACCTAAAGGATTTTCTTGTTTCATTCAAGGTGTATCTTCCCAATGCTCCAACTAACATCTACTTTTTCTTCAGACTCCTTTGGAATACTAATAATATAAGAACACTGATGTTCCTCATCGAGGTCTAGGTATAAAAAAATATAGAACTGAATGTTAATGTAACTGACTAACAGCATTGTCATCATCATTCTTGCACCACTTGACTCAAGTGTCTAGAATGCAACAATGTTTGAAAAAATAACCTGAAGTCCAATTATATAAGTTGCAAGTGAGGAATGAATAAGTGAGTATGTATGCATTTGTTTCATATAGTCTCTTCTTTTGCCAATGCTGAATGATGCCTCAGATGGTAATGAAATCAATTTTCTACTCTCAACATTTGCCAATCTATGTCTCTGTTGGTGATGTGGGCCCTTGAAAAATGTTAGCAACGTTATCAAGACTTTGTGCTGAGAAGCTCAGAAGGATGTTACCAGCAATGTCTCTGAATCCTCAAGAGTAACAGATCACTGTTCAAAATACTAAATGATTTGTGTGCATATGTGTGCTAATGTACTCAACTTAAAAATGTGTGTAAGATTTATTATGGATATCTTTAAATAAGACTGATTTTTAAATTCATGTTAACATTAAAATGAAATTACATAAGGTAAAACATAAGAATGAAAAGAAAGGAATTTCAATAGGAAATACTTTCTTATATTTACATTCTGTGTATCTTTGAAACATCATTCTGGTTCTTCAGAATTTAAGAGTATTGTTACCACATAATTTTATATAATAATTTGAAATAAAACAAAACATTTAGATTATTTCCTTCTGTGTAACAAGTTATTGACAAAGAGTGAATTTTATGTTTATTTTCATTATTGCTGTTATTAGCACAGATTGTCAGGCAGTTTAAACTTGTTTGCAGAGGACCTGAGTTTGATTCCCAGCACCCACATGGCGGCTACGAACCATCCTTAACTCCAGTTCCAGGGGAATCGGAAGCCCTCTTCTGACCTTGGAAGCATTGCACGACATGGGTGCACTCACATACATGCAGGTAATACACTCATACACATAATTTTTTTAAAAAAATTAAGAAAAAGTTACATATATGAAAATATTGCTTTTTGTGATTTTAAAAAAGGGAAACAGAACTCAGCATATCTGTATATCTGAAACCAATGTTTATCTTTGTTTTCATTCAACATCTTAGAAAACATGTAAAGTTATGAGGAGAGGGAAAGGAATGTTACCAAACTGAATAAGATGGGGTTGGTGTGAGATGTGGACACTGGTTTACACTGTCATGAAGTGTGAGATGTGGACAATGGTTTACACTGTCATGCCATATGTTTCATTGACTTTAATGAAAATATTCTTTAAAGTTTAAATTATTACAGCCAATTTTACAAATGAAGGAACTAATATTCAAACCATTAAGCAACATTCTCTCCATCACTGAGCTAGGAAGTTATAATGACATGAATTGAAAATGGATGTTATAAACCCTTATTATGGTACTTTTTGTATCATGAAATCTTCAGACTAAATATTATCAACAATTATTCATAAAATTGTAATAGTAAATGGGAAGGAAATTCGGGCAGACTCCTTGACTAATCACTAGCCTAAAGAGAATCATATTACTAAATAAAAATGAAACCAGGTTTCCTAATACCAAGCATTTCAAGTATGTATCTTTTACACAAAGGAAAGATAGCTCTCACGTAATAAGTATTTATACAAACCAAAATATTAAATATTTTTATTAAAGTTAAGATATATATTCATATTTAATTCAATTAAAACATTGAGAATGCACAAAAATGAATTGGTGATTTTATATGACAGAATTATTATATTGTCCTCAAAATTTGTAACTGTATATTTCAGGATATAAAATACAATGGAAAACAAAGAAATTCAGTGTTAAATAATTTAAATATAACATGAAAATGTATCAAACTTTGTGGAAAAAATCTAGACCTCATATGGCAGTGGCCATGACTGTTAATAGCTAATGTTCTAAATTTATCTTTTTTTTTTTTTTTTTGTAACAGGGGCTCCCTGTAAGCCCCGCTGTCCTGGAACTCACTATGTAGACCAGGCTGGCCTTGAACTCACAGAGATCTGCCTGCCCCTGCCCCCCCAGTGCTGGGATTAAAGGCGTGCACCACCATGCCCAGTTTAATTTATCTTTTTAAAAAGATATATTTAAAAACAATAAATGATTGATTTTCTCCCTTAGCAATTTGCATAGTGTCTTCCAAAACTATGAAATCTAGTCTTCAGGAAAGAGGCTTCCAGGTCAGTTCCAGCTCTATTGCTCCAAGTTCTGTGTTCAAAGTGTGTCCAGTCTTCAGCAATAGGGTCTTACCTTCAAGTTCTGGGAGATAATCAAGGGATTTGGCAACAGTTTGTTTTATTTTGGAACGGTCTTCGACTACCCTGATCAACAGTTTGAAGGGAGGATTCTCCTGTCTGACACTGTATTTCTTGTTATAGACTTCAACTATACACATGCACTCAGAGATATGGTATTTGTAATTACTCAGTAGGCTTTTGAACTGACATATTTCCCTCTGATTTTTCACACCAGTTAAGGATTATTTAGCTCTCCTCTCTCTGTCTAACCCTTCCTCCTCCCTTCCAAATTGAAGTATCTCCATTTTTCCCCCATTGATAATACCTCTCTCTTATAATCCACCCTCTCTTGAACTCCTTTTTCCCCTTTAACCAGATGGTTCCTTACATAAACCTCTCTTTCCTCTCCCTCTTAAATAACCCCATTTTACCTATTTCTCCCTTGGAAACACCTGTCTCCTACTATTCCTCTCTCTCTCTCTCTCTCACTCTCTCTCTCTCTCTCAGGCTCTATTTTTCCCCTTGCCTTTGTGGTTTCTTTCCATTTTCCTGGCTCCTGCCAGGAGGATCACACATCAGGATATGAACTCACATAAAGATTTGGTATTAAGATCCACAAATGTAGAACATATGTCTCTTGTTATGAATATGTGTTACTTTACTTAGCTGGGGCTAAAGGGAAAGCCTGTTTCAAAAAGACCAAAAGAAAAAAAAAGTTTCTAGTTCCATCCTTTCACACGCAAATTTCTTAATTTTGTCTTCTTTACTACCAGGTAGAACTCCATTGTGTAAATATACTGCACTTTCATTATCCATTCATCTGTTAAGGGACACAGGTTGCTTCCATCTCTTAGCTACTGTGAAAAGAGCAGCAACAAACATGGAAGTACAAGTGTCTCTGCAGCAGGATGAGTCCTTTGGGTATATGCCAAGGAGTAGCATAACCAAATAATATGATAGATTCATTTTCAGTTTTTAAAGAGTTCTCCATACTATTTTCCACAAATATTGCATGCGTTTGCAATCCCACTGGCAGTGAATGAGCATTCCCCTTTTCCCACATCCTCTGCATCATTTGGTATCATTTGTTCTCTTGATCTTAGTCAGTCTGATTGGGGTAAATGAAATCATGAAGTGGTTTTGATTTGCATTTCCCTAATCACTAAGAATGTTGAATACTTTTTAAGGTGTTTCTTAGCCATTTACATTTCTTTTTTGAGAACTCTTTGTTCAGATCCATAGCCCATCTTTTTCTGGGTCATTTATTTTCTTGATTCTTTATTTTTTAGTTCTTTATGTAGTCTGAGTATTAATCCTTTGTCAGATATGTAGCTGGTGAAAATTTTCTCCCACTCTGTGGGCTTCATCTTCACTTCCTGGGTTGCTTGTACTGCTATAAAGAAGTTTTTTTTTTATTTTAATGAGGTCTGACCTATATAGATTATTTACCTTAATTCCTGAGGAACTGATGTCCAATTTTGAAAGTCCTTTCCTGCACGTATATCTTGTAGGGTGCTGCCTGTGTTTTCTTCTAACAGTTTCAGGTTTCACATTGAAATTGCTGATTCACTTGGAGTTGGCTTTTGTGAAAGGTGAAAGATAAGACTCAAGTTGCATTCTTCTACAAGTGAAGATTCTTTTTTGTCCAGCTCCATTTGTTGAAGCTGCTGTCTTTCCTCCAATGTGTGCTCTTGGCACTTTTGTCAAATATCAGTGGTTAAAACTGTATGCACTTCTGTTTTGGTCTTCAAATACATTCCATTGATCTATATGTCTGTTTTTGTGCCAGTACTATGTTTTTATGACTCTAATATTGCTTTAAAACCTAATAACCAAAACAATGACCAGCAGAGTAAACTATATTGGTGCATTAATGGTACTTTTATATTGGGGGAAATCAACAGATACTTAATTGGACTTAAAGCCCACACAATAGGAAAGGACTCATATGCGGCACTCTAAACATAGCCAAATATGAGGTCACAGGTCTTAGAGAAAACCCTATATGCTAAATACGAACACATATTTACAGACAACTATGCCAGTCAACACTCATCAGATAAGCTTCTTTTGCAACAAAGACATACTATTAAACTGACACAACTGGTCACATACAGAGAGTAAATGTCTGTCAGATGCCCAACCTTAAGTTACACATTGGCAGTGGAAACTTTATATCTAGGGCTCATGGAACTTAGTGGAATGATGGTCTAAAGAGAACACTAGTGCATTTCTCATCTCTCATCAGTGAAGCTTCCTCATGCAATAAAGACAATGAACAAAAAAGGCCACAATTGGCAAAATTGTATGGCTGTCAGCATGCATAAGACCCATGCAAACTCAATTAGATAAAGTCCTAGAATAGAACTGTGGAAATGGGCAGTAAGCTACAACCTTGGCCAAAGAACTATTGGCAGCCGATTCCTGCTGTTTGAGTGGTAGTTGATGTTCTTTAAGGAAGAGACTCTAGATAGTCTGACTAATCTCCAGTGGATGAACTTGCACTGAGGGACATCTACATATACTAAGTTGACTCCATAGGCCTTAACATATATGACAGCATGCATGAAATTCATTGGATGGAAGCTTAAGGGGATTGCAGATGTAAGCTGTTTTGTATGAAATGCACAAAAACCAATAAAATATATATTAAAAAGCAAATAATGAATGCTCAAGTTGCTCAGAACATTTCTTGTCTTTACCCAACAGTTCATTAAAAATTGGAGCTGCATGTAAATCATTCACTTATTCACAAATTATGATTATGGGCTTCTCTTATGCATACAACACAGAACACTCTAAGGATTGCAAATCAAGTATAATCCAGTTCAGTTCCAGAAGTCTATCAGCCCACTGGAGAATCTTGCTGACATAAACGTATGTGCTTCTGTGTAACAAAATGAAGTATACTCTTACCAGTGCTTAAAAGATAGTAAGTTTTAGAGTTAATCCAAAAAACTCAGATATCTGTTTAACAGTTCCAGAAAATTCATTACAGATATGAAGTCCTTGATAAGGATGGTGTTGGAGTTCAATAATACAATGTTTACTTTATGTGCATAAGGCCCTTGGGTTGATTCTTGATACCATCAGACAAGTGAAGACCTTGAAAAATAAGCTAGAGATCCTCAAAGGAGTATCAGTACTTCTCTAACAATGAATAGATTATTTTCATTCCATCAAATTATAAATTTAATAATGTTCCCTCTTCCACCTTATCTCAATGCAAATTATTCAGTTCCTCCCATTATCAGCCAAGCAATAAGCATTACATACATACTTATTTTTGCTGATTTTATTTGATTTTGTCAGAAGATAAGAATACAGTGATGGATTAGATATGTTATTTTTGTTTGTTTGTGTGATGCTAACCCACTAGGAAATACAGGATTTGATAAATTAGTAGGCAGTATATTCCAATTGTAATGATTTCAAAGAGGGTCATATTTTGGTAAAGGACTATATTATCAACAAAGCCAGATCATTGGCATAAAGCAAAAAGTCTGTGAATTCCACAATTCTTAAGGTTTGTTATTAAAGCTATAGTGAAAATAAATTGACCTTTAGTTAAATGAGAAAATATTGCTAATGAATAATCAGATATTCATTTATAGAAAATGGTCTGGTCTAAAAATGAAGAATAGATTTGGATCTAAGACAGAGTTGATATAAGAAGGTTAACATCATTTTAATGGTCTATGGGATAAATGCTAAACTTGGTGAAACTGGAGACAAAACTGATTGAGTTTATTTAGAAAACACAATCAACAAAATTTGCTGCAAAGAAAGATGCAAACTTATCAATCACTCTTGTATTGCCAGTGGTTATGATGTTAACACATAAACTTTATGAGACTATTTAAAATTCTTCCTATTTACTTTGCAAAATTTACCATGATTCTCCTAAGAAGAAATACCTACTAAGATTTGGATATTTGCAAATTGCTTCAGATATTTCTACTTGAGTTTTTTTATGAGAATATACAAAATGATCTGAAAGAAAGAAATACTGACAATACAAAGTAGGATCACTTTTCCAAAAACCCAATCAATGAGTGAACTTCATCAGTCTTAGTGCATAAGAATAATTCATTGGTTTATTCTTGATAACTCTATGACTGGTAAGAAAATCTTCCTTTGACTTCTTGCCTAGCACCAGTTCTAAGCTTCTGGAAGTCTTTGGAAGCATCTGTGGTATCTTTGTATTTCTCTATCTATTCAGTCCCAGAGACTTTCTATGTGTTGCTGCACTCTGGATCTTCGCCTCTTATTTCATTTATCTGCAGTGATAAGCACAGAACTTGTTTTAAGTTTAGGCTGTTCTTGCTTCAAATGAGTGACTCTGTCTGTACTATTTACCTACTTTGAGAATATAAGTTGAGAAAATCTTTGTACCTGTGACTTGCATATGTCAAGTATACACCTCTTACATGAGTTTTCTCTAAGGGCACTACTTAATGTTTTAAATTTCTACTAGTTTATATTTCTGGTCCAAGTCCAGGAATACCTATTTCTTGATCATCGTACATTCCATGTAACTACTTCTAGATGATCTATTTGGGGGTCAGGGAGCTGCTGTGAGTCCAGGGCAGGTACCTAGGCTCTTTATTTTGATTAGAGAACCATAATTACAGTATACAAAGAAATGACAAGATCTTAGTAGTCAACTAAATAAAAAAATTAAATAGAATAATGATAATCAGTTCTGTGATTTCACAGGACTAATGAGGTTCTGCAAGGTCCTACATCAATCATACTGAACATTAGTGAAAGCACCTTTAGTTACCTGGATGTTTTGCATCCATAATTTTCATTAGCTATCATAACTTAATTAAAACAAGTGATACAATTCTCACTTGAAAGAGAAGAAATGATGCTCAGAGCTTTCAGTAAGCTTAGAGGTAACCCAGAGGTAACCCAGTTCTATGAGTTCAAAATTCTAAGTCAGGTTCTTACTAAGTCAGCTGTTCTTGCAAGTCACTTATATTCTCTGAGGAACTCAGTTCTCATTATAAACAGAAAAGCATGATTTCTTTGAGAATATTTAATACTTGAAATTAAATAAGTACTATGCCTTAGTTACTATAAAGAGATAATTTCATACAACACTTCTTAATCAAATTTAGACTTACTCTCCCGTCCATGCCCCCTCCATCCTCCCACCTCATGTACTCTGCCATATATGTTAAGTCCTATCCATTCAGGCATTTGTACGCAAATGTCTTTCAGTGTAAATTTGTCCACTGGAGTCTGTCTATTCAGCCCATCTAGTGATGTAAGGCATGCACTCCCTCACTGAGTAGTAATCAGTCCCCAGTAACTCCCAATCTAGAGGTGGTCCACCACCCAATTCTTTCACTATACTCTGGGTCTTTGTCTTATTGAGTTGGCATGGGTCCTGTGCTCTAAGCTACCATTATCACCAGTTCACATGTGCAAGCTTCCAGTGACCTGAAAGCCTCTGCTTCCTTATGTTCATGAACTAGTTCTGGCTCTTACAATCTTTTGGATGCCTATTCTGAAATGGTCCCTGAGCTGTGGGTTGATGAGGTTCCATATAGTAGTCATGTCCTACACTCTGCAGTCTCTTATTTTTTAAAATATAAGGAAGCTTTACTAGTGAGAGTCGAGAGGTGCATTAGTTTTCTCTTTACCCCTTGTTAGGTTATGTTCCATGAGCCTTACTTGTAGAGGTTCAACAGTAGCTGTGTCACTTAGTACCATCTAGTGATGTAAGGCATGCACTCCCTCACCGAGTAGTAATCAGTCCCCAGTAATTCCCAATCTAGAGGTGGTCCACCACCCAATTCTTTCACTATACTCTGGGTCTTTGTCTTATTGAGTTGGCATGGGTCCTGTGCTCTAAGCTACCATTATCACCAGTTCACATGTGCAAGCTTCCAGTGACCTGAAAGCCTCTGCTTCCTTATGTTCATGAACTAGTTCTGGCTCTTACAATCTTTTGGATGCCTATTCTGAAATGGTCCCTGAGCTGTGGGTTGATGAGGTTCCATATAGTAGTCATGTCCTACACTCTGCAGTCTCTTATTTTTTAAAATTTGGCCAGTTGTGGCCTTCTGTGTGCATGACACTCTGTTGTATAAGGAAGCTTTACTGGTGAGAGTCGAGAGGTGCATTAATTTTCTCTTTACCCCTTGTTAGGTTATGTTCCATGAGCCTTACTTGTAGAGGTTCAACAGTAGCTGTGTCACTTAGTACCAGGCATGTCTCAGACATATGCTCTCTGTGTCTCACCAAACGTGCAATTGTGCAATTGTGTATTACTTCTATCTGTTGCAAAAAGAAGCTTCTTTGATAGTGGTGTATGGTATGCTGGTCTGTACATATAGGGATCAATATTTAGCATATAGTAAAAAATTTCATTTTTTTAGAGACATGACAGAGATAGGGTTTTCGCTAGGATCTATGCCTTCTCCTGCCATGTGTATTTGGCTGAGTTTGCAGTGCCACCCATGAGTTTCCTCCCATTTAGAAGACTTGAAGTCCAATTAGATAGCTGTTGATTCCTCCGAGATAACAGTGCTACTAATGCACCAATAGAGGTAGTTTACTACGCCAGTTGTTATGGTTATTAGGCATTAGTCCTGATTTGGAACATTGATTGTTTTTCTCCCTTTGCATTTTGTTTATCATCATCTAGCATTATGTTATCCAAACTTCATTTAGAAGGCTTCTGAGTCAGTTCCTGCTCCATTACTTCAAGTCCTGTACCTGAAATATGTCCTGTCTTCAGCACTAGGGTATTATCTACTAGTTTTGGACAATAACTAAGAGGTTTGGAAATATCCTGTGTTATTTTTGGAGTCTCCTGGGCCACTCTCACCAACCACTCAAAGGGAGGGCTCTTCTGTCTGGCACTGTGTTCCTTGTCAAGCAGCTCCCAGGTATACATATGAAGTAATGTTTAGACACTGTATATGCATTTCTCATAGGGTTTCGGTATCACGTTGTTTAAGGCACTTTTCTGGGAAATGAATATATAGCAATCATGTTTGGGCCCAAATAAAACAAATGTCTCAGAACTGCTTGGGGAATATGGAGAAGAGTAGTGGATGGAGCTATCAAGTCATAAATAATTTTCATAGTCTTTCCAAGTTCAGAAGTAGATAATCAAGACATTGTCCATAGAATGAGGATTCTAAGTGAAAAACAAAAGCACATACATATATAATAAGGAACAAAATCTAAGGAAAAGCGGGATCAGCAGTATTGAGAGAGCTGAGATAGATTCCGGGAATTTGAGTGTATGTGACTTAATCTAGATAAATGGGAAAGAGGAGTGGAAATCATTGAAGGGAGGTTGAGGAGATAGAGAGGAAGGATTCTATCAGGTCTTGTCCTCATATGGAAGCACTACTATCTGAGCTGAAGATTTTTGTTTTGGTGTCTTTCTCTACATTTTCTTAGAACCTTCCATCTTGGTATCCATTTAAAATAAGTGATTCTTTATTCACAGTTTTACACTATTAGAGTCAGATTTGTCACCTAGTTAAGGAAGGATGTAGTTAATAGAAAGCTAGTCATCAAACAAACTCATCTAAATGTCAGTTTTTGTCCATTTTTGCTCTTGTGGTTAGAGCTATAGATCAAGCAAAGCTATTTCCACATCAGAGTAAATAAATACAGCCATTTGGATAGAATGACTATCTAGAATTAGATAAAAAAAAATTCAGTTACTGAAGAAACCACAAAGGAAGGAAGACAGAATTTTATTACCTGTGGGTTTTGTGTTTAAAAAGTTAAAAGAAAAATCTGGGAATTGTGAACAGAATATCAATTTAGACAACAATTTGAAGAAAATAACCAGATTTGTATTCTGACTTTTGAAAATGTTTAGTATGTGCTTACTAAGACTGAAGTATTATGTTAAAGTACCAATGTAAATGTGAACTATAACTATACATATATTGTTTAGAAAAAGATATTTATTAGTCTAAAAGTAGGTTAGTATATTTAAGACATAAGTTTGTAAAACATAAGGGAAAAAGAATTCCATAAGAAATTTTCATATGTAAAATTTCCCCTAAAATGAAAGCATAAAAGCATTTCTTCTTGCCTTGGGAAGTCTTTGAAAGCTTCAGGTTCAGGCTTCAAGGGAAGCTGGAAGGATAACTGAAATGTAAACAGTTATGGAGACAAAGTGTAAACCAAGCACACAAAAAAGAGTAGGTTTCAGACACTGTTCAATAAAAACATTACAGAAGTTTAACATTTCTGGGATTTGGAACAAATGTTAGGCAGGTAGAAAAGCACTATTAAAAAGCATAAGCAGAGCCTGGCTTGGTGGCACATGCCTTTAATCCTAGCACTCGAGAGGCAGAGGCAGGTGGATCTCTGTGAGTTCAAGGCCAGCCTGGTCTACATAGTGAGTTCCAGGACAGCTGGGGCTACAGGGAGACCCTGTCTCACAAAGACCCCCCCCAAAAAAAAGCATAAGCAGTAGATCAAAGTACAAATTTTCTTATGATATATGAATAAGTATATATTTCAGAAGCTATGGGAAGCCTTCATGAAAGGGAGGGAATGAATAACATTTACAAGGGGTACTTCCACAATGCTGAATGTCGACCAGATGCAGGAGGAGGAACACATTTTCCTAAAGTCAGAGATAGTGTTAAGGACACCTTTACATGAGAAGAAAGGGAAACCTGACAATGAAACTAGAAAGGGGAAAATACATGCACATGAGCACAGTCTAAGCAGGGTTATGGCCTGTGTGTCTCTCAAAAAAGATAAACATAACTGATGCCATTCAACAGAGAAAGGTGAATAATGCAGAGGTGGGGACAAACAGCACATATGAATTAGGTTATAGTAATGTGAAATTTTTTGCTAGGTCCGAAGAGCTTCAATCAAATGTGAAGATCCAGAATGGAAAGAAGCTTGGAGGAAAAACCAGATGCACTATTAGCTACTGATGTTAACTGATTTTAGTTTAAAGGCAATCAATTCATCAACTTAAGTATAATTTAATTTGATTGACTCAATCATTAGAGGACCATTGTTAATGTAAGTCTTCACTGCCTATAGTTAATAAGCAAATTGCTATGTCTAAATATAGGGCTATATTATTTGCTGTATTTTAATAAAATATTTTCATTTCAAGGGAATTATTTCAAAATACTGCGATTAATTCAATATATGAATGCACTATATGGATATTACTGTCAAAGGAAAATTGGAAAAAATCCATCATTTATAATCTTTATCTGCATCAAATATCATAATACCCTCTAAATATTAAATGCAGAAATAAAAGGAAGACTTAGCAGTTTACCATGAAGTTAGGGAAATTAAGTTTCACAACCTCCCTTCCTTGTTTAACCTCCATGCAAGAAGGGCTATGTGTCCACTTCATTGTCTTTGTCATAAATTTTTGATCATGTGCAATATTTAAATCACAATCAGGTAATAGGTTCTTAACTTACCCACATCCCTCATCTGACTTGTTTTTCAATAAGAGTAGGGATACCTATTGGCATACTGAGATTACCAAAAGAGATGTTGACAAGGAAAACTGAAGTCAGTGAAGTAAATAAGAGTTATGCGCATAATGTTCAGGTGTAATTAAATATCAGAAACATGATAGTTAACAATCACATTATCATAGGAACAAAATGTTGTGTCCAAAAAAATTGATAGTTCATCTACAAATGAAATATGATTGCTGTTTACCTAAATTTGAAAAATATTGTAATGATACCCCCAGCGTAGCTTAGAATAACTGCTGAGATTGAAACACAATAAAGAAATAATTAATTAACTAAATAATCAGAACAAGACAATGGGTTGTTTTTTTTTTTCTACATAGAAATCTCTATGAATATGTAAACCCGTGAATAACTTATTACACAGCCCCAAACTGCAGGACTTTGAGAATAAATATTGTGAGTCTGCTCATGAATATAAAGGTTATGTTAATAAAATTTTAAATTGTTAGAAGCATTTGTTAGGTTTTAAAAGTTATTATTGGTCATGATTACTAACTATAAATATTCAGTTTCAGACCAGTTTGTTGTCATTATTTTAAAAGAGACTTCTGAAATCATTGGTGATCTGCAGAAAACACTGCATCAATGTTCAAAAGACCCTTGCCCAAAGGCTGTACTGAAAACTACCCAAAAGTTGCTAATAATTGAAAGAACAAGAGAGTTTTTGAATGTAGACAAAGAAAAGTATTATTGGGTTAGAGATGGCCACAATTTGCCTCACAATTCTGAAAGCCTGAATTTGATCCCTGGAACCCACAATGGATGAAGAGCAGTAATGCTCAAAGTTGCCCTCTGACCTCCACAAGCACCCTACGGCATAGGTGTGCATGCCTCCTGCACACACTCTCTAATAATAAATAAAATAACTTTAAGAAATGTATTTTTGTCTCTATTAGTATATTTTTGAAAGTTATGATTGGGAAGCAATATCTTCATCAACTCTGAGCATGTCAATGACACTAAAATTTTAATGAAAGAGGAAGCTTACTGGTCTGTGTAAAAATGTAAAGAATAGAATATGACCATTAATTCTGATCCTTAGTTAGAGTCAAGAGTTGAAAAGGCCAAGAGAAGAGGAACAATAAATCAGTGTGTGTGCACACACCTAGGAGAAATGAGAATCAAGGAAAGACGACAGCTAGAACGAAATTGGGCAGGAAATGACAGTGAAATTTTCTCCACAATATTCAAAATTTAAACATATTCTAAGAATGGCATGACTTTATTTCCCTGAAAAATATTCTTGTAAAACAAACAACAACAACATCAACAACAAAACCAAAGGTCTTCTTTTCTTCCTGATCCTATCAAGTATTCTCCAAATCATCAAAAAATCAGGGTCAGCATAGTTGTGGTCCCCTCTGGTAAGCTGGAGCTGTAGACTCTTCCTGTGAGCCAGAGCTGTGGTTCCCTTCTGTGAGCTGGAGCTGAGGACCCCATGGAGGCACAAGTCACATGACCTGGAGCTGTGATCCCCTCCTGTAAACCTGGAGCTGTTGTTCCGTCCTGTGAGTTCCAGCTAAGGTCCCCTCCTGTGGACTATATTTGTAGTTCCCTCCTGCAAGCTGAAACTGTGTTTCCTTCCCTCCTGTGATCCAGAGTTGTGGTCCCCTCCTTTGAGCTAACCTGAGGTTCTCTTTCTTGAACCTGGAGCTGTAGTACCCTTCAGTGAACCTGGAGCTGTGGTACCCTTCCATCAGCTAGAGTTGTGTTCTCCTTCTCTGTGTTGTTGCTGTGACCCTCCACTGTGGACTTGGAGATTTGTCTCTCTTCTGGAAATGTGGAGCCAGCGGTCCCTTCTTGTGAAACAGAGTTGTGGTACACTCCCATGAGAAGAGCTATGGCCCCCTCCTATGAAATGGAGCCATGGTCCTCTCCTATGAACCTGAGCTGTGGTCCCATCCTGGGGCTGGAGCTGTGATATCCTTGAATCAGTCTAAGCTTTGGTCCCCTACTGTGAGTCACAATTCTTCTGCTGGTAGGGTGATTATGGAGCAGAGTGGAGAATGGAGGACTTCCTGACATTGGATACCAGTTTTGGTCTTCTCTAAGTGACTACATTCCCAAAGACCCCTTCTCTCAGGTTCAAGATTTGCCTCTTATGCTGGGGACAGGGGAGGTCTCTATTGTTTGCTGATTCTGGTCTTCGAAGAATTGATTTTCTAGAATGGACTTCTCAGCACTTCTGAGGGGCAAGTGAGGTCCTCACTGTAAATGTGGCCCTGGGTATCCAGGTATTGATGTTGGACTTGCCCCCCATTACCAGGCACCAAGAGGTTTTCCATTATTTTTCTATTATTCTTCTAAAGCCCCAGCATGCCTTTACCTATGCTGTAATTGAATTTCTAAATATAAAAATTACATTATGATAAGTTAATGAAAAATAGAAAGTAATGTAATAACCAATCTGATATAATTTTCAAACTAAAAATATGTAATTATATCTTAGACTACAAAATTACAATTCTATATGTCTACTATGATTTTTGAATATTATTTACTTACAAAACTGTACTACAAAGCTTCAACAATTATGTGAAATTTGTCATTGTTCCTATAATGTGTTTGCCACTTGCTCCCTTTCAAATTCTGCAATTTATACAAAATCTTTCACTGTAATCATGCTGCTTTTTAAAGAAAGCAATGTTAATAAAATATTTTTAAATTTCAAAAAATCAGTGTGGTAACCACACCTTTAATCCCAGCATTCAGAAAACAGAAGCAGGTGGATCTCTGTAAGATGGAGGTGGGGGCTGGTTTCCTTAGTGAGTTCCAGTCATCTGGGACTACAGGGAGGGAGACCCTACTTCAAAATGAATCAGTAAATTTTCCACTCATGAGTATTAATGAATAAATATTAAAAATATTTTCTCCCTTTTACTTAAAACTTGCTTAATTTAATGTGGAAGAGAACAGAGAATTCTACAATAAAGTTGGAACTTTAGACACAGAAGAAAACAAGAGAATAGGTGGCTTAAATTTTTGAGCAAGATGGAAAATTCTCCAGTACTCTGAATTGAGGGATTTGAGATTCTTCCCAGAGTCTGATTGGCAGAGGACTGCCTGTCATCCCCAGCCTAGTCCAACATGCCTTTTACTTTGCTAAAATGGATGTCTAGAACAAGAGAAAAAGATATGAAAAAGGGAGGAAAAAGAGGGAGAATGACTGCAAAGTGAAGTAATTATTAAAGGAAGAAGGGGAAAAAGAGGAGAGAAGGAATAAGCTGGTCATTTCCATTTGAATTCCTCACAAGGGATCTCAAGCCCTAAAATTGAATCCCTACATACCTACTATGACGTCAGCTACTAGAATTCTACCTTGGGTGGAGTATACTGATAAAGGACCTAAGAGCAATGTACATGTTGCCAATAGCCTTAAAGGGACAAAAAGGTATTTAGTGATGAAAAATGAAGCAAGATTAACATCATTTCATTTGTAGTTAATGGCAAATGAAGTATATCATCAACAGTCACATAGAGGAGTAAATGAAACAGGATGATTTAACTTAGAGAAAATCCAAAGGAATGGTTGTGATGGAGGGAGATGATTATGTTGATGTTTTCAGAGGGTTCTGTATCAATAAGTAGCTGCAGGGTCTCAAAAATATTCATTTTTCAAAGATTATTCTGACAGTCATGTTAGATGGACTGAAACTCAATTTGATATTATAAAATTTGGCAAGAAGTCCAACTTGGAATTATGAAAACTTAAAAAACTAAAAAGTAAACTGAAAAGTTATGAAGAGAAATATGAGATTTAAAACTTACAGAAATCTGGGAGCAATTGTATACATAGAGTAGTTCTTCTCTCAAATTGGTTATAATAATATAATAAGAGAAACATTTTCAGTGACTATTGGTTAATGCAGAACTCATAGCTTATGAAAGTACTGTGACTAAATGATTGTGAATACTAAGCTGTAGATGGGTCAGCTAGATCCACCTCCCTGCATCAAAGGATCAGGGAATGGAGAAGACTGGGCAGGAAATATGTAAGAGTCAGAAGATGAGAAGCAAATTGTGAAAATATGTCTTCTAGATAGGATATGGGTGATGAACACATCAATCCACAGCAGCAGTGGTTGCCTGCACAAGACCTGTACAAGATCAAGTCATTCAAATTTCCAACAGGAATGGAGGAGGAGCCTCCAAGGCCAGACTCCTAGCAGAGGAACTATTGGCAATTGATTACTGCTGAGAAATGGGGAATCACGTTTCTCTGATGATGTCTCTAGTCCCAGTGGATAGCTTCATTTTGCATACATTTGCATATGAACAGTATTCAGGTGGCTATTATTAGTAGTAATTTTTTTTAAAAAGACATAAGGTCAGGAGGGAGATGGGTTGGTGGATCCTGAGAAAAGTTGGTGTGAGGTAATGGGACATGGATAAGCTCAAAATACACTGCATACAAAACATAAAAAGTTTTCAAAGAATAAAAATATTAGTAAAAATAAAGCAAACAGGAAGAATTGGAAATCACTTAAAAACAGCTGACTTGAAAATTTTACTCATACACATATGTATAAATACGTATACACATATATATGTATATATTATGTATGTACATGTTTACTGAGACAAGGTCTCATTGGGTTTCTCTGTATGGCCTGAAGCTTGCAGAACTCCTTCTGCCTCAACTTCTTTAGGACTGGGATTGAAGATATGAACAACCATGTCAGTTCCATTTTGCTAATTTTAAATCCATTCTTTGCCATCAGCAGATTAGATCAAATTGCACATAAATCTCAGGCAAGCACTTAGCAGCTTTGTGTCTTTTGAAAATATACTTCTTTCTTATGTGATTCCATTTCCTTTTTTCCAGTTAATTTGGCTTTTTCTTTATTGTTTTGCTTACTTCCTTAAATAAGTACTGGAGCACCCTACCCCATTTAGCATGCCACAGTGGTTCCATGGTCTGTGCTGTTGCATCTCAGTCGTTCCAAGGAAGCAGCAAATCCCCTCCCTCATTAAATCCCCATTCTTCCATCAATGTAAGGATGAGTAGCTCAGAGTATCTTGGATTTCCTTGTTCTGTGGGCTCCATGGTAATGGATTCTCCTGTGAAGTGAATGAAGACTACATTCAGGACAAATTTAATATTACCATATATCACTGAGCAGGGGGCTCACTGTTGACAAGAACTAGACATGATCTTGGACCTGGAGCCTGATTAAGAGCTGGAAGATTACCCAACCACAGTGACTTGATTGAAAAGGCAGCCGAGATGCTCTGTGGATTAGTCCACAACTGCTACATCTTCATCAACTGGGGCAAAACCCGTGTATTGACATTGGAAAGGTATCAGCAGGGAGATCTGACTACTGTCCATGTGTGTATTCTGAGAATCAGTAGTGCTTTCCATTGACCTTTTGGATACCCAAGCAGAGGCCATGTGTAAACTTATACTGCCCCAAGTATGTGGACTTGGACAAACTCAGGTCATTGGTGCCGACTTTGGTGCTGGTTTCCCTCACATGTTCTTCAAGGTGCTTCCCGAGTACCAGCCCAAGTACACTGCTTCTCTTTCACATTACCATTACTTTGTTGCCATGCTTGCAGTAACTCTGTATAGTTTTCCATTTAAATTAAAGAAATTGTTATTGTGCTAGGACTATGAAATAAAGTTGGAAAAAAAGGCCAAAAAAACCACAAACAGAACCTGAAGGAATGAAACATATTTGCCTACATAAAGGAAGGTGTCCGAGTACAGATAGAATTTTGCATATTTTCTTCATTATTTTTATTTTATATGTAGAGTGTTTTGCCTGCATATGTGTAAATATACCTGTATTGTGCAATACCCATGGAAGTCTGAAAAGGGCATTGGATGGATGTGATCAAAATATATTTATTTTTAAAATAGGCATGACCACATCCTAGAATGGAAATGACAATTCAGTGACATTGTTGCATATGGATTGGGAGTCAGAGGCTAAGCAACATTCTTTCCTTTCTTGGTCCTCCAGACTCTAGGTGAGGATGGAACTCATATATTCTCAGTTTCTTACCTGTGTCACACTATATCTATGCAACTGGTATCTATTACAAAATCAAAACTTTTCAAATTATAGGAGAAAATGTGCAGGTAAATACCTCAAATACAAAGTTTATTATTTAACCAACATTAGTATTCCAGATGAATTAGAGATATCTGACTTATTGAGGCACTAGGAAATCTACAAGCGAAGAATTTTGGGAGCTATAATGAAAAATTTTGTGTTTGTATTTCATCTAAATTGAGTTGTCCCCATTAAACAGTGAATCAATATCATTGACATTGTATGGTATAATTCAGCAATTAGTGGAATGTTAATAAGGCAAAGATGTCAATTTTATCCAGTTTAGCTGACTTCGTGTAAATCAATGTGTAGCATCTAATTAAAACCATTCCCTGTTGATGCATAGAATTTGTACATTAATAGCACAACCACTTTGATATAAGAGAATAAAGTATGTTGTAGACAAATAAATACTGAACTATATTTGATATTGTCATTTAAAAATATTTTATGTGTATGAATGTATTATCTGCATGTATGTAAATACACCTGTGCTGTGCAATGTCTGCAGAAGTCAGAAGAGGGCATTGGATCCCTGGGACTATAGTTTTTAGCCACTATATGGATGCTAGGATTAGAAACTGGACCCTCTGCAAGGGCAGACAGTTCTCTTAACAACTGAGCCATCTCTCCAGCCCCTGAAATTGTGATTTTTGTATATTTGAGAACGTTTCAAATTGCAAGTAGTCCTCCCTTTGAACTTACTGTTATGCATCCATTTCAGTTACACTGATTTACTTATATAACACCAGTTCTCTACAATGCCAACATATCAGTCAACATGGTATGTTAACTGTGCAGGGTTAGAAAGGTAAAAAGTTCACTTCTATAGCTCTTCTAACTACAAATCACTTGAAGTTCAACTGGTGCTCATCAACTTGGATGATCAATTAGAAAATTTATTTCATTTTGAAAGATGTGATTATAAACTTTGTCTGTGGCAAGTCACCAAGTACCTGTTATTTATTGCACACACTGAGAGCAAACTGTGCAGTTATTTCCTTGTCTGCTGGGCATAAGGTCATGTGACGTTTTGTAAGGACAAAAGGATAGGGAAGAGGTGAGCATGATGAAAGTGGTAGAAGAAAAGCAGAAATGGCTCTAAATGGGATCATGATGATGTTGAGTCAGCTAATGTTCTGAAGACTAGTTGTAGCAGAAATATGAGTCAAGGTCAAATACTAACGTAAATGTGGAAAGTGATTGCGTTGGAAAGGTATCTCAAAGTGATAATGACCCAAATGAAGCAAAAAACAATAACAACAACAACAACACTTTTATGGCATTTAATTATGATTTTATTTATGATATTGAAAATATATGAATTTAAACAGATGTATATCTGAGCATAGAAATATTTAAGACACATTTAAATGACACAGATACTTATACTGTATTATAACTTATACAACAACAAACCAAATGATGTTCCAACTATCCAGCTTCAGGATTTCATGCATTCTGCCATATATGTTAATGATGTGCCATATCTAGTCAAGTTTCTGTCTTCAGATGTCCCTCAGTGTGGGTTCATCCACTGAAGCGTACTAAGCCTATCTAACATCACTTCCTTAAAAAATACCGACTCTCCCTCACCCAGTAGTGGTCAGCTGCAAATAGTTCCTCAGCTAAAGTTGGGGATCACCCCCCCATTTCCTTAGCTCTACTCTGTTTTTTGTCTGACTGAGCTTGCATGGGTCTTGTGCATGCTGTCGTCTTTGCTGTAAATTCATAGGAGAAAGGTCCCAGGAGCTTGTAAGGCTCTGTTTCCTTATGACCATGTACCACCCTTGGCTCTTACAATCTTTTAGCCCCTTCTTCCACAATAGTCCCTTAACTCTGGGTGGATGAGTTTTAATATAGGAGTTTTATCCAGGGACACACACCCCGTAGTCTCTTGTTCTCTACATTTTGGCCAGATGTAGCCTTCTCTGTTTATCACCCTATATTGCATAGGGAAGCTTCACTGGTGAGAGTTGAGAGATGCATTAGCATTCTCTGTATCCCTTGTTCTACTATGTTCTGTGAGCCTTAGATATAGAAATTCAATTATAGGTATGTCACTTAGGACTGGGCATCTCAGAAAGACACTCTGTGTGTGTGACCAGCTGTAGAATTCTATAATAGTCTTCATTTGATACAAAGCAATCTTCTTTAATATGTGGTGACTGGTATACTTGTCTGCAAATATAAGGATATATATTTAGCATAGAGTAAGAATTTATGTTTAAGGATGTGACAAATGCAGGGTTTTCTCTAGGCTTTATGACCTCTCAAGCTATGTGTATTTGTCTGTGTTTACAGTGCTACAGGAGTTTCTTATTGTTGAGAAGGCTTAAGTTCGATTAGATAGCTGTTGATAACCCCCAAGATGAAAGTACCACTACTGAGCCAGTAGTGTCAGGTGGAGAGCAGGTAAAGATTTAAGGAAGTCATGAGTAAAGATGATAGAGGACCCAATGGATTGTTGGCTTGTAATGAGTGCTATCATAGCCACATTTTTAGAATTGGCTATTGACTAAAAATTTCAGTTTTTATCCAAAGACATACACACAAAAACAGTTTAAAAACCTGTATCTGTCTTATGTTCACCATACTTGTCTGACATTAGATGATTAGTTAATCATCTTCTAGTTTATTTACTAGCATGTGAAACTGAGATATTGGTAAAATAACAAAGTATTGTTTTACTTAAGCAGAACATAGAAAATTCTTGGAGTAACTATAAATTAATACACAATGTACTAAATTTTATGGTAAAGCACTGCTTCCAAAGTAGTATATTTGGAAGAGGGGGAAATTATATAATCCAACTTGATTCTGAATTCACTATGTTGCTCACAGTTGATATGTCTGTCTCTACCTCCTGAGTGATAGGATAATAGGCATATTATACTATGATATAATATGCCAATCTGGCAAAAATTAAACCAATTTTTAATCCCCCAATCACAGTCCTGGGGGTTAAACTGAGGAACTCACACATGCTGAGCTCTACCACTGACATTCAGCACCAGGTTTAAAGTAGCAGTTGTTATTTTAAATATGGATTTATATATATATATTTAATTATTTATCATTTTATGTGTATGAGTGTATTGCCTGCATGCATGCAAGTGCGCTTCTGTCATACAATGACCACAGAGATCAGAAGAGGGCAGCAGATTCCCCTGGAACTGGAGTTACAGATGGTTGTTAGCTGCCATGTGGGTGTTAGGAATCGAAACTTGGTCCTCTGAAAGAGCAGCTAGTACTCTTAATAACTGAGCCAACTCTCCAATCACCAAGCAGTTGATATTTTAGACAGTTACTGTCTATTTTGCCAAATAAATATACAGTCAACCAAATTTTTTTAAGGTTTATTTTAGGTCACAGATTTTGTAGCTGGTAAAGTTGATGATTACTTTTCTTTAACAACTGGCCTGGCAAGATATGCCCACTGATGCAACAGTGGCAGAAATATTATGGGCATAACCAACCATTTTCTGATTTTGGATTTAAAGTCCACTTCACAAGAGGGAGTCCGTACCTGACACTATTATTAGGGTTAAGAAACTGTAGCTAGACAAGTCACATACCAATGGGGAGAAGCTGTTACTAAATAGATATAGTAATAAATGGATTACTAATGACTCAATATTATACCCAAAGATTAGTACCTCTCTCAACTCACCCCAGAGAAACATACTCATGCAGCAGATGGTAACACAGAGACCTACAACTAGTCAATATGCTGAGAATAAAAGACTGTTGAATGCTCACCCTTAAATAGAATGCCTATAACATAACTTCTTCGTCCAAGTCTCAGGGATCATTGTAGAAGAAGGATCAGAAAGAGCTACAGATGGTGCATAGCCCTCTGTTGCATGCCGGAGCTTCACTGATGACAGCTCAGATATGTGTTAGTATTCTTTCTACCCATTGTTACATTATGTTCTGTGAGCCTTAGGTATAGAGATTCCATTGTACATATATCACTTGGTGTTGGGAATCTCACAAAGGCACTTAATCTCTGTATGTAACAAGCTGTACAACTCTATAAATGTCTCCATCTGTTGCAAAATAAGCATCTTTGATGAGTGGTGACTGGCACACTTGTCTGCAAATATAAAGATCTATACTTAGCATATGGCAAGAAATTATGTTTGTCTATGGATGTGACAGACTCAGAGTTTTCTGTAAGACATGTGACCTTTCCAGCCATGTGTATTTGTCAGTATTTGCAGTGTCACACATGAGTTCCTCTTATTGAGTGGGCTTTAAGTCCAATTAGGTAGCAATTGATTACCCTCAAGATAAAAGTGCCACTACTACATCAATATAGTTTGCTGTGCTAGTCACTGTTGGAGTTATTAGGCTATAAATCTGGGGTTGGACCATTGGTTGTTTTTTTCTCCCTTAGAAGCTTGCAAAGTACCCTCCAAAAGGATGAAAGCTACTCTTTAGGCAGGAGACTTCCAGGTCAGTTCTAGTTTCAGTGCTTCAAGTCCTGTATCTGAAATATGTACTGTTGTTAGCCGTGGGGTTTGACCTTCAAATTCTGGGAGATAATCAAGGGCTGTGGCAAAAGAGTTCATTATTTTGGGAGTTTATTGGTCTACCCTGACCAAAAGCTCACAACTGTTGAAATTGTAGCAAATAAGAGACTGCAAAGTGTGGATCCCTGGATAATACTCATGTATTGAATCATACCCACTCGGGGTTCAGAGATCTTTGCAGAGGACAGAGCTGAAAAACTGTAAGAGCCAAGAGAGGAGGTGCATGATTATTAGGAAACAGTCTTCCAGGCTCCTGGGATATGAATTTACAGCAATGGTGACAGCATGCACAAGACCCATGCAAACTCAATCATACAAAAATCAGCATAAAACTGGAGAAATGGCACAAAGCTATAAGTTTGGTGAGGAACTATTGGCAGTTGATCACTGCTAAGGGAGGGAGAATTGATATTCTTTCAGGGAGTGTTGTGAGACAGACTGAATAGGCTCCAGTAGATGGACACAAACCAAGGAACATTTGGGCATACAAACTTGGCTCAATAGGCCTTTTAAATATATGACAAAATGGATGAAGTCCTGTGGGTGGGCTATGGGAGTTTAGAAAAGGACATAAGGGCTAAATATCATTTAAATGAATTATATAAAAATCCACCAAAAAATTAATAAAATTGTGGTTTTAAAAAGATGGCACATGCACATAAGGAAACCATGTTGTCTTAACACAACAGAGAAATTGAACCCACAATGCTTGTGATATTATGCACAAGACCTGATAAAACCCAAGATGCACAAAAACTCGGTATTCACGGAAGAGATTGACATAGTCCTAGCTGAGGAACTATTGACTATTAATGGGAAAGCTTCTGGTGGACGCACTGTCAGTTTTCTTCAAGTGCATGGCACCTGGTAGGTTGACCAGGCTGCAATTAAAGGATCCACACCCAACAGCATTTGGAGAAGACACATTAGACTTGGAAGGCATTTAAAAAAGGAAAATAGGGACTGGAGAGATGCATGGCTCAGTGGTTAAGAACACTTAGTGTTCTTGTAGAAGACCTGGGTTTGAATCCCAGTGCCCAGAAAACAGCTAACAACTGTCCATAACTCCAGTTCCAGGGGACTCGATGACCTCTTCTCTCCTCCATGGACACTGCATGACATGGGTGCACTTAAATACAAGTAGGAAACACTCGCATATATACAGACACATAAAATGAAAAACAATAATTAAAAAATATATTTAAAAGAGAAATAACAGAGGATGTGAATGAGGGAAGCAGCAATGTAGAGGTGTGGTGGGAGAAGGGGTCATACATGATCAGAATATGTTCCATGAAGTTCCGAAAGAAGCAATAAATTGTTTTTTAAATTTTGTTTTTCTAAAAAGGTCTGATTTTGTGTTCAGAGCATTGAGGATGCTCCCATTATTTATTTTGTGAACTGACACATGTCAATTGTGAATTCCCCATGAATCAACAAAAGTTTCAGTACTTTCCACTTGGTTCCTATCCTGGAAATATTGGATAGAAAATACCGTTTCTCCTAAAGATTCCCCCCAAACTTGTTCATCTAAACTTCTGTCTTTATCTTGAAGATTCCATTATTCATTCTTTGCTTTTTAATCTCATGATTGTTCAAAATGGGCTGCAGTGAAAAATCCAAAGAGCTATTAGTTGAAATTAAAATACTTCTATTCCTTTAATAGGGATTTAAATATAATAATTCGCTTAAAAATATGTACACGTTTAGAACCATTGTGATTTTAATACCATAACATGTACTTCACTTTGAAGTAGGTCACAACCTGCTAAAATCAGGATGTAGTTCTTCATGCAGGCTCCAGACAGAAGCACATGCCTTTCCCTTTCTCTTTCTTTCTTTCTTTCTTTCTTTCTTTCTTTCTTTCTTTCTTTCTTTCTTTCTTCTTTCTTTCTTTCTTTCACTTTTAATAACCACATGATTAGAAGAAGTATTTCATTACAGCTTTAAAACATTCAATAACAATTTCCAGAGCAAAGATACATCTCTTTCAAAAGTGGCTGTAAATATTTTTAGGTTTACAGTTGAATTATTACAGTTATACAATATTGAACTCAGTATAAACCCTGTAAGACACAAAATTGAATGAGTTCTTAACCTTATAAAAAGATCTCCATTTCATTTTAAAATATACTGTTTCATACAGAAAGACTCATTTTTAATGCTACTAACAGATATTTGCACATGCATCTCTAATCTCTATGTATCTGATTATTACTAGTCACAGTTGGTTACACTTGGATCCTTGGCACCTGAGTATGGATATGAAGCCAACAGGTAGTTTTAAATGTAATATTTATCACCTCTACTAACTAACACAAAGTAAAATTTTATGATTCTTCCTCAAATATAACTCATTTTTTATTTGTTGATTTTTTTGTGTGTGAATATCATATAGAACTTCCCAAACATTCTTATTCATCTATATACCCTCTTCCTAAATGGCACCCTCCCATACCCCCACTGGACCCCGTATACTTGTCATCCCTGTTACTGTCCACTCTGTTGTCAGCATCCCAAGCCCTTCTCTAGTGCTTGTCTGTCTGCTGAATCTAGTCAGCCTATCTAGAGAGCCTTGTTTTAGGAAGATCAGCTGTTCCTCATCTAGCAGCAATTAGTCATTAATATTCCTTTAGATAAGATTGGAGTCTGCTGTTCATTTCCCCAGTTCTATGCTGGGTCACTGTCTGGGAGTCTGTTGGGCCACCCTGGCCAACAACTCAAAGGAAGGTATTTCCTGTCTGGTGTAGTTTCTTGTTATGTAGCCTTTAGCTATACATATGGACTCCTAAAAAATTATATTGACCCTTTTACTCTTTGGTTATATTTTCCTTTTTGGTGTTTAAGACCATACAGTTGTTGCAGATAAACCAATTTACTTTTATTCTTAAAGCCATTTGAGGATCTGTTCCTCAGGCGTCACTTGGGCTTGGGAGGAGGCCCTGGCTCCTTTCTTTTACCAGGTCCATCAATGTGAAGATAAGTCAAAAGTCCTGCTCAAACATGGCTGTCTTTGCTTAGAAGCATGGAGGAAATGTTTCCTCTGTGTTGACCCTCCTCTTTTTAGACTGGACACTGATTCAAATCCATTTGGTGGGGTCCCTATGGCCTCCTTGATCAAGAGGGCAGGTTACTCACCACAGTTACAGGACATTTTGAGAGATGCTTGTAGTCCTCTGGAACTTAATTGACCTAGGAGGGCAAGGAACAAAAACTGCCCTTTATGTTCCTCTGACCAAATCAGTATAGGCCACAAAGTATGGCTGTTAAACATCCAAGAAGGTTAGTTCCACCAGTCTGGTATTTTAACTACCATGTGCCATGTAGATAAAGCTTGGACAAAGACCAAACATTCTCACATTCTCAGATAAACTTTGCCTAGACAGATATTATATTCCTTGATCTAGTCGTATGTATAATTTGTTAGTGGGTTGTTGGACTAATATGGTTCCTTCTGGTTTTTTAAAATGAGCTAGGCATTATTTGTCTCTCACATTGTCTAAACCCATGGCATATTCCCTTCCCTTTCGAACTTTTAGAGATTCTTCAATTCCTTGGCTCTTGGCTATCTTCCATTTCAGAAGTAGAAAGTCTTCTTATTCTTTGACCACTTGATTTTTTCCTGTAGCCCACCTTTTTATGACCACTGATGACAATAATACTAATACAGTGAAAGAATGACACCATAGAAAACTATTAGTTAATGCTAACAGCAAGGTACATGAGGGTAGTCTGCTTGCTACTTAGTAGCTCTGAACTTTGGTTAAGTCACTCTACTGCTGCCTTGATTGCTATGGCTGCAATGTTCAGATAATTGTTCTAGGTACCTTACAGAACATATTGGGGGAAAGATGCTAAATGGCATACATAAAATAATTTGATAAACTGGCATAGGCAACAAATCAATGATAGTTGATAATGTTGACTTTTTAATACTGAAACACAGTATTGGCAATGAATTTTGCATTACCTAACTATTAATACTGAATAGCAGTACTCTGACATTAAATAGGATATATCACATATCAGCTATTAGGCAAAATCTAGTACATAGCATTTTAAGATTTATGTGGCACAAGCTCTTCTTTTTGACTTCGCTACTTTTTTCTACTCTCACTAGTCACGTGAAGAGAAACAGAAGTGAGGAGGAAGTCAAACTGGGGGAGGTTAGAATGCCACTATGGATTTCTCGCCTTGGAAAAGCTGAAAAGATACAGGAGGCCTGAAAGAGTCTGATGATTAAAACAGATGGAAATATTCTCTGTGACTCCAAAGTAATGTTCCAGTTGGACATGATAGCACATGTGTTTAATCTCAGCACTCGAGAGGTGGAAGCAGGTAGATATATGTGAGATAGAGGCCAGACTAGACTAGCTAGCCAGCATGGACTACTGGGGGACCCTATCTCAAACAACAACAGCAGCAGCAGCAGCAGCAACAACAAACAAACAAACAAAAGTGCACCAAAAATCAAGAGAGTGAGAGGCATTGATGGGGAAAGCACTGACGGTGGTAAGACATAGCTCAAGAGTACATTTCAGAGAATAGATTAAAAACATGAGTGGTCTTAAAGCCATGGAAGCATCAAGAAACTCATGAGAAGAAATAGTGACATTATAATAGTCTGATTCTACTGACTTCTCTCAGGGAGTCTGCTTTATCTATAGGTTGTAGCTGAATTCATCTTTATCTGGATAATTATTAGTGAAGAAATAATCTCTTCATACTGAGAAATCTCGTTTGGTGAACTGATGTTGCCTTCCACTAAGCACACTAAGGTGGTTGTTCTCTGGCTTATAACCTCAGCATTAACATATGATATTAATGTTGAAAAAATATGGCTGATTTTCTATTTTTATCTGTACCTTGGCAATATTTATAGACACAGAGACCTGTAAAAGTACCTTGTTAAAATATACAAAAGAGAAGACAGGCCAAGATAAAGAATATCAGATCATACTGAATGTTGCATTAATGGGTTTTTAAAGACTGTAATTGGCAGGACTGGAGACATGGCTCAGTCGTTAAGAGCACTGGCTGCTCCTGCAGAGGGCCAGGGTTTGGTTCCCAGCACCTACAAGGTAGCTGACAACTGTAACTCCAGTTCCAGGGTATCTGATACCTTCTTCTAACTGCTTTGGGCATTGCTGGATATAGGTGCACTTACATACACACAAGGAATACACTCATAAATATAAAAATACAAAAATAATAAATAAAATAATTTTAAATACTATAATTGGCAAAGTGTAATATTGAACACTGCATATCTATAGCAACAAACACATAAATGGCTAATGTAAGTCTTTCTTATGGGGAAGTATATTAAATCCCATTTCAAAGCCTGAGAGGGCTGACGATCAGCAGAAAAGATAATGTAGTGAAAGAGATCCTATATTAAGGCATAATGCAACCAATTAATGAGAAGGGTTTACAGAAATTTAGAGGTGAAGGAAAGACACAGAAGGTTCTTGATTTTTCCCTGTGAGTATGGCACTTCCAAATTTGCTGTATTTCATTGTAGCTGTTATAAGCATTAACAACTATTTAAAAAAGAAACAATGGCATAAAATAAACAAACATAGAAATATTTTTCATAGGCTTTATGATGGATTATGTCTAAATCCCTCATTTCATATCTCTTTTGCCTAGAGATTCCAGTTCATTCATACCAAACCAGACACAATTTTTTTCTTCTTTCAGGAATTGACTAAATACACATTTATTAATATAAACAAGAAGAGAAATAATAGATAATAAAGTGTTAAATAAATAAATTTAGCTTCATCTTCCTCCTAGAAGTTTCACACATTTAATATTATGTGCTATACCCCCTCTTCTCCCACTATCCATACTACCATATAAGAGTACCATAACCTATTTCATTCTCAGAGATGTAATGAGGGAGAGAGAGGGGGAATTCAACTTCCTAGCATTTTTTTTTCATAAAAGGTTGGAAAATTTTTTGTTTATTTAATTACCTTCCTGGGTTCTAAACTTATGCTTTCTTATCTATGGTACCTGCCTCAGAGTCTATATTTAACTGAAACATGGGTTTTATCGGCACTTTAAGAGATATTTTCAGTTGAGTAATTCCATTTCCTATTGGAAATAAGTATCTCAGGTTATTGAATTTGTTCAGTGGATAAGGACATGTACCATCATGCCTCATTACCTCTATTCAATCATTGGGAACCTCAAAGTGGAGGGAGATAACCAATTACTTCAATTTGTCTTCTGACTACCACATGCTTACATAGTGGAATTTTTAAAATGTGTCTTTAGTGTAAATATTTGCTACAAATTTTCTTTCTTTCCTATATTCCTTATTTTAGCCAATGATGTTGTAATTACAGGAAGATGAATTAAGAGTTTTCACTTTATCTCTACTTCTTTCAGTTTCCATATCCAGCCAATTGGCAAACTCATAGTTTCAACTTTGCACAAAAGGCTTACATCATCTCATCTTCCCCAGTTGACACACACTGTATGCAGCTAAAATCTTGTCATTTTTCATCCATATAGTCATTTTTGCTTCAATTCATCCTTTTTTACCCCTCTTCCACAATTATTCTTCATTTCCTTTCCTGCAGTACAAAAACTAGTCATATTTCAAAGCATTTGTATTAATCCCCAAATTCTCTTTTTGTTTGATTTCTTTATATTTAACCATATAATTTCGGTGTGTACGATATATGTATGTGGGCGTATGTGCCACAGTATGAATGGAAATGTTGAAGCAAAATATTTGGAAGTTGTTCTCTCTTTCTATCATGTGGCTTCTGGTGATGCAACTCACATCACCAGGCTTGGCATCAAGTGCCCTTAGCCACTGAGTCAGGTTGAGTTGTTAGCCCCAATGTTCTCTTTATTTATATTGGGGATCAGGATTGTAATACCACAAAACCCTAATCTGTATTCACTGGGCATTTGGGAATCATTGATATGTCCAAATTCCTTACTTCTTAAATGAGGAAGGTATTGAGCTAATCAATCAATCATTGTATAGTTTTATTTGACCTCAGCTCTGCTGAATCCTGATTGGAAAGTCCACTAATTGATACTGCCATTTCTAATAGTAGCTAATATCATTTATTAAACTAATAAGGAATAAAGTTTACAGAACTTTAATTTGGCAAAAGCCATACATCGTGAAGTCCAATACTTCCACAGGAAACACCAGTTTCTATTTTCCCAGGCAAATCCTTTAGCTGATGATTAATGGAATTTCTGCGAGGAGACAGAATGATCAATTTAAAGTCAGAAGAATTAGACTTATATAGGTGGTATTGCAGTCAGCTTCATTAGGAGATAAACCAGGATGCACAGCGTTCCAACTTTGGTCAAATACAGACCACTGGGAAGAAAGCGATAATATGACAACCTGGAAGGACCAATAAAACACAAATAAAAATTCAGCTGAAACATCAGGTGTATTTGCTAATGGATCTGGACACTGAGCATCTTGGAAATGAAATTAGGCACCAAATCCCCTTGCATTTGAAAGGTGCATGGAATTAGTGGAGTTAATAGGTTTTATAGAAACATTTTGCTGGTAGTCTGCTCTGACTTGATGCAAAGACTAACCTTGTAATTGCAGAATAATGAAGCAAAATCCAGGGAAGCGATGCGAATGCTCATGAATGGCAATAGCTTTATCAGCTAAGAGAGATTATCTAAAGCTGCTTGATCCAAGCAAGGTGGCTTGACTACAGGGGCACATATTTAACTATTATGATACCATTGGAATGTAAGAGGCATAATTGAACAACAATATTCCAATTTCCACTCTATAATCAAGACTACACTATAATGGTCAAGTGAAAAATATGCGTATATCTGCTTAATAAACCTGAAGATTATTGTTATCTCTGAAAATCTTTCTCAGGAGCTGCGGCGTCACTACCTGAGCAAGAGTGGATGTAATGATCCCAAGGTTCAACACTTTTTAGAAAAAAAGAGCTTTATAAGGATTTGAAATTTTCAGCATCTGAAAAAAAAATCTTTTATCTTTTTGGTTGTTGGAAGAATAACGGAGATTATAATCTTTATAGAAAAAAATATCTAGTGTTCCCCCCGAGACTCTGCATTTTTCAATAGAGATGCTTGAGGTGGATCAAGGCTTGAAAAACATTCTGAAATACTGATATAGAGAGCCAGGCCGTTTTGTAACCCGCGGAATCAGCTTCAGTATTGGGATACACAGAGATCCGAGTCCTAGGATCTCTAAAATAAATGATACGTTTTATTTTTAGAGAGTGAAAGAAAGTTTGGAGGAGAAAGGACTTATTTGGCTTACACTTCTACGTCATAGGCAATCATTGAGGGAAGTCAGGGCGGGAATCCAAGACAGGAACCTGAATCAGAAACCATAGACAAATGCTGCTTGCTGGCCTGTTCTCTGCCTCACTTGGGTCATGCCTAGTGCGTTTCCCTGTACAGTCTAGGACCACCTGCTCAGGAGCTGATACTACTTGCAGAGAGCTGGGGCCTCCTATACCAAGTAACAAGCAAAAGCCCCTCATAACGTTCTCACAGATCAACCTGATAAAGACATTTATTCAACTGACAGTCTTTTCAGGTGATTTTAGGTTGTGTCAAGTTGACAGAGGTAAAGAGGATACTCTACCTCATCTTGACCCACAAACACAACACTTTAAGTCATTACTTTATTATTTCCCCCAAGATCTCACGTTAATATCATACAAAAATAATTCAAACTTACATTTTAAAAAAGCTATTCCCAGACTTTTGTGAAAAATGAAATAATTCCCACAAAAATAATTAACTTTTAAGTCACATTTTGGAAACAAAAATCAAATATGCCAATAAACTCAGGATGACATACGTAACTCAACCTTCATTATATCTTGCCTCAGTCTAGTTTCTACCATTACCAACTTGTTAATTATAATATAAGACAACCTCTTTCCGAAGAAGCTGTCCTCCTGTACCCAGTGAGAGAATATAGGCAACTTTGGGCATATAAATCATATCTGTCACATAGTATATCATATATGCTATATATCATAATATAGCAAAGTATATGTTATTTTCTTGTACAGTATAAATAATTCTGCTTTCTGGTAAAAGAGAGCCTAGATAACAAGATTGAGAAAAACATTATTAGCCCTTCATTCTTCCACAGATTAATATAAACTATTTAGAAGATATAATCCAAAATGATTGAAAATATTTTAAAAACAGGGAAACTACATTAATTTAAGTGTCATTTGTTTATACACACAACTCCACAGGATGTAGAAGAGAAGACAATTCTGACAATTTTAACAAATAAATCTATGCCCCAGGTTCTTTCTATGAAAATTTCATATGTGTATACAATGTACTTTGGTCATATTCACCCACCATTTCCCCCCTTTGACTCTCCCCAGACAACCCCAATAAGTCCTCCAAATTTCATATCCTCTATATTTTCTGTGTATTGTCCATATTACATATGGTGCATGGGTATGGAGCCATTCACTTGAAAATGAACATTAATCATGAACATCCACTATCACCAGTCAGTTCCCCAGAGGAAAATGACTTTATTCCCCTCAGCAGCTCCTCATCCTTATTCATGGTACAAATTTTACTACATTGACTTTTTCCAGATATCATTGCAGGTCACCACAGCTGCTTTGAATTAATGATTGTAATAGCCATGTCATATTCAGAACACAACATTTCACAGCACTCCTCCTCATCTTTTGGCTCTTACATTTTTTTCTACATCCTCTTCTATGATGTTCCCTGAGCCTGCAGAGTCAGGGGAAAATAATTTAGTTGTCCTATTTAGGGATGAACACTCTCAGTCACTTAGTCTCATGGTTTTGACAAGTTATGAATCTCTGCATTAACCACTGTAAAAGTAGTTTCTGTGACCAAGCTTGAGGGGAGCACAGACCTATAGGTAGAAACATAAATATTGCCAATGTAAATATTTAGCAAAACAACAGTACTAGGATCTCCTACAGGGTCTATGGCCTCCTTTGCATGAGCATTTTACCAGGTTTACAGTACCATGTGTGAATTCTCTTTTGTGGAGCAAGCCTCAAATCCAGTCACAAAGCAGTTGGTTATGCCTATAATCATCACACTAATTTATATATCTGTAGTTTAAGAATTACCCAAGGATTTTTCTTGAATATGGTCCCAGATATATTTTTTTTAATTCATGTTAAACAATGCGGAAATGTTTGTTGATCTTTTTTTAATTTTTATTTATTTATTTCCTATAGATGACTATATATCTGGTTTCCAAGATACAGAGACTAAGATAATGAAAAGACAGGTACTGTGGATAACTAGGTAGAACACACCATGACTTCTATTTCTCTACACAGAGTTTTTGTCAAGATAAATTTCTGGAAGCTAAATCTCTCTCTCTCCCTTTTGTCAATGTTTTTAGACAAGGTCTAGAACTCACGATGTAGCTGAGGATGAACTTTTACTTCTGATCCCCCTGACTCTACTTCTCAAATACTGAAAATACTGGCAAGTGCCACAAAATCTGGTTTATGTGTTATTAGAGATTAAACCCACAGCTTTGTTCATGCTAAATAAGCATTCAACCTACTTGGATAAATCCCCAACCTCTGTTTTCATATGACTTCCAATCTATCCCCTTTTATTTGGAGAGGCTAAAATTATAAGCACCATTCACACTCAAAAGTAATCAATTGAAATCAACTAACATACAATACTTGTCAAAGGCTATACATTTAAAGAAGAATCAAATTTCCCCACATGGATTATATCTTAAGTGTCAGACTTCAGGCCTTTCTCCTACTATTTCTTTTAACAACCATCCTAACAGTATCTTCTGGAACTAGTCGAGAATTAAAGGCTATGAAATTAATACTGCCCAGTATGACTCAACCTCTGCTATCCACACTCATGTGTGGGAGATTATAAATTCCTTTTAAAATAGGTTATCTGGGTTGCTTTGGGGAAAGGGAGAAAAGGAAAAGCATGTCACTAGGAAGTATGTTTTGTTTGGGTTTGAAAGGGTGACAGGGAAGATTTTTAAAAAGGCATTTTAGTCTTGATAATCAAGAATTATGAGTAATTTTTATCTGTATTTCTCTAATTACAAAGAAGGTTGAGCACATTTTAAGTTACTTCATATCAATTTTTATTTCTTTGAGAACTCTCTGTTTAGATCTATCACCCATTTTTTTTTTAATCGGGTTGTTTACTTTCTTGTTTCTTTTTAAGTTCTATGTATATTCTGGATATTAATCCTCTGTTGGATGTATAGCTAGTGATTTCTCCCACTCAATGGGTTTCCTCTTTCCTTCCTTGGTTGTTTCTTTTGCTGTACAGAAGCTGTGTAATTTAATGAGGTCCCACTTACTGATTGCTGCAGTTAGTGCCTAAGCAGCTGGTGTCCAATTTAGAAAGTCCTTTCCTATGCCTATATCTTGGAGGGTGCTGCCTATATTTTCCTCTAGCAGTTTCTGAGTTTCAGTTTTTATATTGCGGTCTTTGATCCATTTGGAGTTGACTTTTGTGCAAGGTGAAGTTTCTTTCTTTTGCAGGTGGAGATCCAGTTTTGCCAATCACCATTTGTCAAAGATGCTATCTTTCTTCCATTGTTTGTTCTGAGCACCTCTGTCGAATATCAGGTGGCTAAAATTATATGAACTCATGTTTGTGTTCCATGTATTGTGTTCCATTGATCTACGTGTTTATTTCTTTGTCAGTACCATGATGTATTTATGACCATACCTCTGTGATATAATCTGAGATCTGGCATGGGGATCACCTCAGCATTGTCGTTTTTGCCCAAGATTGTTTTGGCTATTTGAGGTTTTTGTCATTCCATATGAATTTTAGGATGATTTTTTTCAAGCTCTGTGAAGAATGTTGTGGGCATTTTAATTGGGATTGCAGTGAATCTATAAATTGCTTTTGGTGAGATGGTCATTTTTACAATACTGACTATATAAATCCATGAACATGGTAGGTCATTCCATCTCCTAATGTCTTCCTCTTTCTCTTTCTTTAGAATTTTGAAATTTTCCTTGTAGAGCTCTTTATTGTCTTTGGTTAGATTTATTCCTAAATATTTTTTGAGGTTATTGAGAATGGGAGGGTTTCTTCAATTGCTTTTTCTGATTGCTTGTTATCGGTATATCAAAAGGCTACTGATTTTTGTAAGTTGATTTTGTAACCTGACACTTTACCAAAAGTTTTAATCATTACCACAGTCACACTGGCCAAGATCAAGATATCCAAATGATGTAGAAAATGCAGAGAAAGAGGAATGCCCACTCACTGCTGGGGGAATGCAAAATCATGCAACCACTATGGAAAGCACTGTGGAGAACCCTCAAAAATCATCTAGTGTATGTACATCCAGCAAATTTTCAATTGGATAAAATGCTTGTTCCTAGGGGTGGAACACACATCCTGTACTGTAGACCAGACCAACTCATTGTGGCAGAGAAGAATAGAGGCCCCAGTGGGAAGCCACTGTGATTATTTTGTTAAATGGATGTGATGAACCTTTTAAAATACCATCCAAGCATTTGTGTTTACACCCATAGTTTAAGGTATTATAACAGCCACTGTTTGGATGTCCTTGCTTCTTACTGTTTGTGTTTTTATAGTAGATGGAATCCCACTGAAATGGGCCAACAGCCCATGGAATTTACCAGGTAATCTTCTTTATCAGTTGTAGCACCTCTCTACTTTTAAAAGTTAATACGTTTAATTTCACCCACAAATATTCCAAGAATTTTGGAACAGATGACAACTCAATAATTTCAGAATTCAATATTCATTATTGATTATTTTAGAAGTCCCCCCCCCACCTTTTAGGTATCTATCTGTAGATTGTTTGAATTTTAATAAAATATCTTTTTTTTTTAGTGGCCCAAATATAAGCTGTCTTGGAAAAACTCCTTTGAATTTCCAGTTTCAGATGAGGCATCATTTTTCTGAGATAGTTCTCCAAGTTTCTTCTTGGTTGAATGGAGTGAAATATCTCTGCAAGGCTAGCTGGAAGGTATTTTCACAACACTGGGACAACTTGTTGCTTTAATGGAACAGAACTCACATCACTGTTAGCAAAGGCTGTTGCAAAAAGCAGCCCTTTTATTTTAACTGGGAGTTCAAAAGTTATTCTATTAATAAAAAACTATAGAATTATATTTTGAAATGCTTATCTCAAAAGCTGGCCAAAAAGAAACAGAAAAATTAAATTTAGAATAATAATGGTTTATTTAAATTCTCCTTGTTTCAGTTTTGCCGAAAACATTATTAGACTTTTGTACATATTTTGATTTAATGTTCTTAGATCCAATACTTTACCCTCTAATATTCATTATCTTAATACAGGAAGAAAAAGACTACACAGTTTCTTATACCATGCTGATGTGAAGTTTTCCATCTGTGCCTAGCAGAGCAATTCCAGTCGCTCAGCAGTGTATATGAATGCAAATCCTTTCTGTTTCAGCACTTTTGAAAAGCATGTACTGTGCCATCAATTGTCACATTATTTTTGATCATGCGACACAGCCATCGAAATTAATATTAGTTAATGCCTATTATTTGTTGTGTAAACTTCATGTGACCATGGTTTTCACATTAAATATGACCCCCCCCAAAAAAAAAATCTAAAAATCAACCTACCACATGATCCAGTTATACCACTTCTTGGCATATAGCCAAAGGACTCATACTGCAGAGATACCTGTACATCCATGTTTGTTGCTGCTTTCTTCACAACAGCTAAGAAATGGAAACCATCTAAATGTCCCTCAACTGACAAATGGTTAATGAAAATGTGGTAGATTTACACAATGCAGTTCTACTTAGTAGTAAGAAAAAATGAAATTTGCAGGTATATGGATGAGTTTGCAGGTATATGGAGTGTTATACTAAATGAAAAACATAAACACAGAAAGCAAGTGATGTATGTTCTCCCTCATTTGAACATTGTAGCATCAATCCTTTATATGTGATTATATATATATTTTTTTTTATTCTGATGTAACATCAGGAGCCACGAAAAGGGAAAGGATACATGGAGGTAAAGGAAAAGAAAGAAACTGAAAGGGGGATAGTAGGGGACAGATGTTACCAGGGGGGAGTTGGGGAAAGTGGGAGCATTCTATAGGGAGGAAAGGGATCATGGTTTGGGGGAGGTGGGAAGTCAGGAGAGGGAAGATAGTGGGAGTTGGGTGGTATTGGGAGGAGGATGGGGATAATGGGGGCACTATGACTAGGGAGGGAGGGACGAGGGAGGCCAGATGGAAAAAAGGAGTACAGATAAATGAATCTTGGGGGTGGGGGAGAATCTAGGAAACATAGAGGAAAAGTGCTGCCCTCGAAACCCTATGAGAAATCCACATAGAGTTTCTGAACATTATTGCATATACCTGGAAGCTGCTTGACAAGGAACACAGTGCCAGACAGAAGAAACATTCCTTTGAGTGGTTGGTGAGGGTGGTCCAGGAGACTCCCAATATAACGCAGGATATTGTCAAACCTCTTGATTATCTCTCAGAACTAGCAGATAAGACCCTACTGTTGAGGACAGGACATACTTAGGGTCCATACTTGAAACAATGGAGCAGGAATTGACCTGGAATCCTTCTTACTGAAGTTCAGCTATCATAATGCTAGGTAATGATATACAAACTGCCAAAGGAATAAAAACAATCAATGGTCCAACCCAGCCCTGAAGCCTAATAACCATAATGACCAGCACAGCAAACTACTTCTATTGGTGCAATAGAAGTATTTATTGGGGGCAATCAACAGCTATCTAATTGGACTTAAAGTCGACTCAATGGAAGGGAATCCATGGGTAGCACGGAAAACTCAGCCAATACACATGTCAGGAGAGGACATAGATCCTAGAGAAAACCCCATCTCTTTCAAAGCTCAAGACAAATGATACTTCTTACTATGTACTAAATATTGATCCTTATATTTACAGAGAAGTATAATTGTACAGTACTTATCAAAGAAACTTCTTTTTGCAACAGATGTATGCTACTGCAGAATTGCATATCTGCACAGACACAGATGATACGTCTGAGAAATGCCCAGTACTAGGTGACACAACTATAGTTGAAACTCCAGGAACAAGGAATATAGCAGAATAAGGGGTAACGAGAAAACTAATGCATCCCTGAACCCTCATTAATAAAGCTTCTTTATACAACAGAATGAGACACACACAGAAGACTACACCTGGCCAAGTTTTAAAGAATAAGAGACTATAGAGTGTAGGATACAACTCCTATGTGGAACCTCATCCACCCATGGCTCAGGGACCATTGTGGAAGAAGGGGTGAAAAGATTGTAAGAGCTGGGGCTGGTTGATGATCACAGGGAAGCAGAGGCTTCCAGGCCACTGGAAACTTGCACATGTGAACTTGTGCCTATGTTGTCATTGAGCACAGAGCCTGTCAACTCAATTAAACTAGGGCCCAAAGAAGAGGAGAGAAATTTTTGGCTGGTCTTAGACTAAGAACTATTGAAGACTGATTGCTGTTGGGTGAGGGGGAGTATGACGTACATATGATCAGTAGAAGGGCTGGCCAGTTTCCAATGGAAAGATTTACACTGAAGGACATTTGGGTACAAATGCCTGAATGAATAGAACTTAACATGTATGGTGGAATACATGGGGTTCAGTGCAGGTGTGGGGAAGACATGGATCGGGGAGGGGGGTCTAAATTTAGTCAAGAATGGTTGTATGAAATTACAAAAGATCAATAAAAAATCCAAAAAGTATAATGTTTCACTGTGCTTACATTTTGGCTTTTGTGATGTGAAATGATATGA
>NW_008355253.1:910777-915697 GCF_000622305.1 Nannospalax galili | reverse complement strand
CATATATATATATATATAATAGAAAAATAATTATGAGTGAATCTAATTTTCATTTTCCTAACACTTTTTAAAGAGCACAACTTCTAATTTGGTGAGGCCCATTTATTACTTTATGGGTTATACCTTTTTTTGCATCATGTTTGAGAAGTCTTGTCTACCCCAGGACTCAAAGACTTTCTTCTGTTTTCTTCTAAACTATTCCATTCTTTTACACATTGCATTTAGATTCATGATCATTTCTAATTAACCTTTTAAAAGTCTGAGGTATGTGCTTTTGCTTGTATTTGGGGGCATACAGATGGATGTCCAGCTCTTGTTGCAGACCATTCTTTCCCACTGAGTTTACTTTGCATCTTTATCATGAATCAGTCATACCAGATTTCCTGTTCTCCAGTAGTGTGTGACCTTTTTTTCACCCATATTCCAATGGTCAAGACATCCAGTACTTGTAGTAAGTCTTAAAATTTGCTGGTTTCACTCTTACACCTTAAGGTTTACTTTCAAAATTATTCTGACTTGTGTGAATTTTACCTTTTCATGTAAAGTTTAGAATCAGTCTGTATGTGCAGAAATCCTCAGACACTGACTAGAGTTGCACTGAATACATAGGTAAATTGAGGGGAAGGCTTGACACTTAAAATATCCTTTCAGACCATGAGCACAAATCTTATTTGCATCTTTGGTTTTTTGGTTTCTTTCATCAGCATTTTGTTTCAACATATACATGTTGTACATATTCTGTTAAATATTTATTTTCTTGTAAATGGCATTGGTTTATACTTGTTCATGTGGGTATACAGAAATACAATTGATTTTTGTGTGTTGAAAAAACAATGGAAAATAGAACAGAATTTTATATGGAAGTATTCCACAATGGTTCAGAGAAATGAGAAATCAGAGAGTATCTGGAAAATAACAGTTGGTTGAAGCATGGAGGAATGAAGGAAGAAACAAGTCAGAAGAAAATTCGTGAACAGAAACCAATGGCTGTCAGCTTGTGGAAGCAGATATCATAGGTATGCCATTCCACAAAGACAGAGAAACGTTTACTTATGTTTCCCTTTGGGCTATACATGACTAGAGACAATTTATTATTCTTTACTTGGTCAGGCAGAAACCAGACCAAATTAATAATAGCATGATACAGGACAAGATACCTGTGGTGGTGCTGAGTACTATCCTTTATTTGATGAAATAGCTGATGTAATACTTTTTCCAGGAGATTTATTTTATTTTTTTATTTCATTATAACAGCAAAACATTAAACTCTCAAGACTGGAGGGTGGTTCAGTTGTGCCTTGTATATAAGCATGAAAAGTTGAGTTTAGTTCCCTAAAATCTACATATAAGAGAAACAGGCACATTGGTTCATGTCTGCAACCCTCATACTGGTATTAGAAACAATATTCAAATGTTTAATATATTTATATATTTGATATATATTAAAGTCAATATGCTTTATGTTAAGTGAGAGACCATACCTCAAAAATGAAAGTGTGAATGGCACTCAAGGAAATATTCTTGGTGTTAACATCTGGCTTCTACTTGGACAAATACTTTTAACACACATGAGGACACAGTCACACACAAACAATAAATATTAACAAAAAATGAATTAAATGATTTTAGAGGTGGGATAAGTAATATATGTGGTGAATGAATTGAGGCCGAAGCTCTGTTTATCTATCATAGATGTTACTGTGAAGATAGGTCATACATGTGAGTATTTATTATAAAACTTGACAGCTATATTGTTACTTCATTTAAAATTTCAGGAAGAGAGTGAGATTCTGTTAACCACACTAATCACATTTCTGAGGTATATTTACCTAGAAAAGCATTTAATTTTCATCTCTGGGTTGCAGCTTCTTTCAATCCTATAAATATAGCCTTCATTTCTCTTCAGCTGCCTGAAGCCTATGCATTTGATGTCTATGAGTTAAAAAAAAAAAAAAAAAACAGCAAAGCTGAATCAGGCTGACTCAATTGTGGTGAGTAGTTGTGGTAAAATGAATAAAAAGTCAACTGTTTTGTTGCACAACAGATGTGCAAGAAACCAAACATATTGACACAAACAGGTTTCTGATAGGTTTTTTTTTTTTAAAGCATGACTCCTACAAAATTCATCCCTCAGTGTTCAGCAGCAAATCTCCCTTATGCAACAGAGTGTGATGCACACAGAAAGCCACAACTGGCCAAGGTGTAGAGATTAAGAGACTGCAGAGTGCATGTCCCTTGATAGAACACCTATATTAAACCTCATCCTTCTGTGACTCAGGGACCATGGTGGAAGAGGGAACAGAAAGATTGTGAAGGCCAGGGTTAGTGTATGAACATAAGAAAAGAAGCTTTTAGGTATATGGGAACTTGCTCATATCGACTTGCAGCAATGGTGACAGCATGCATACGACCTATGCAAACTCGGTCAGACTAAATCCCATCATAGAATGAGGAAAATAGGCAGCAGGCCCCAACCTTAGCTGAGGATCCTCTGTATGGGAGTGACTCAAGATAGTCTGATTAGACTCTAGGCATGAATTGCACAGAGAGACATCTGGGTAAGAAAATTTGACTGACTAGGCCTTAACATATATGACAGAATGCATGAAACTGAAAGGAAAGAGGCTATGCGAAGGGAGGATGGGGGAGAGGGCCTAAATGTGAATAAGGTTTACTGTATGAAATACACAAAAACTCAATAAATATATACATTAAAAATGACTAACACACTGGGGCTGGAGAGATGGCTCAGCAGTTAAGAGCACTGACTGCTCTTGAGGAGGACCAGGGTTCCATTCCCAGCACCCACATGGCAGCTGCAAACTGTCCTTAACTCCATCCAGTTCCAGGGAAATTTGAAACCCTCTTTTGACCTCCATGGCATTGCACAACATGGGTGCACTCACACGCAGGCAATACACTCATACATATAAAAGAAAAATAATAAAATATTTTTAAAAAGTGACTAACAACTAGAATCAACATTCTCTTTATTGTCTCTACAACAGTGGGTAATAATTATTTATTTTATGAAATACAATAAATTTATTGTACAAAAACTCAATAAAATGTACATTAAAAATGACTAACACAACTAGAATCAACATTCTCTTTATTGTCTCTACAACAGTGCATAATTAAACACAATTCGATTCCTAAATACAGGTTTAGAACACAGCTCTCTATATTTATTCTTTCTAGAAGAAAAAATTTGCTAGTGTTAAAACCACATTTTTAGCTAAGCATGGAGGCACATGACTTTAATCCCAGAACTTGGGAGGCAGATGCATACAGACCTTTGAGGTTGAGGTCAACCTGTTCTACATAGTGAGTTCCAGGTCAGCTGGGGCTGCACTAAGAAACTGTCTTAAAAAAATAAAGCCATATTTGTACTTGATAAATTAAAATTAAATGTGTTTTCACTCATTAGGCCTTTCTGGCAAAGTGTTTCAACAGAAGAACATTTTTTACTTTTTGTGTTTAGAAAAATGTAGCTGTTTGAGACAGATTGCTAATATAATCATGTTTCCTTTTTTAATGTTTTAGTTATTTATAATTTTTATTTGTTGGAGTTTATTTCCTGCCTGTATGTAAGTGTGGGTGCTGGAGTTCAAACCTAAATCCTCTGAAACACCAGTCAGTGCTTTCAACCTCTAAGCCATCGCTCCAGATCCATAATCATCTTTTCTTAAAAATTTACTTTACTTATTTTATGTGTGTGTCTCTTGGGTGTGTGTGTGTGAGTGTGTGTGTGTGTGTGTGTGTGTGTGTGTGTGTGTGTGTGTATGAGTGTGCGTATGTCCTCAGAGGCCAGAAGAGAATTTTGGATCCCCTGGAGATGAAGCTATCAGTGATGGGTGATGGGAACTGAACTCTGGTCTTCTGAAAGAGGAGGAAGTACATTTAATCAGGAGAAAGGGGGGCAATGGGGGCACCTTAAGAGGGAAAACTATGATGGAAGGGTGAATCAATATGAGAGATAAACAATGCCTAGCTAGCTTTGAAAACCAGTGAGAACCATATTACTCCTAAAACCTACTGACAAATTATACATAGCAGATCAAGAAATATGTGTCTAGGTAAGGTTTATCTGAGAACAACTGGTCTTTGCCTAAGATTTATCTACATGACACACAGTAATTAAAAATACAGGACTAGTGGAACTAATCTTCTTGGGTGTTTACCAGACATACTTTGAGGTCTATAATAATTTGGTCAGAGGGACATAAAGGACACTTTTTGCTCCTTGCCCTCCTAAGTCGACTAGTTCCAGGGGACTATGAGCATCTCTCAAAATGTCCTATAATGGTGGTAGGTCACCTGTCCCTTTGATCAAGGAGGCCAAGGGGACCCCGCCAGATGGACTTGAACCAGTGTCCAGTCTATAAAGAGGAGGGACAACAGACAGGAATCATTTCATCCATGCTTCCAAGTGAAGCCAACCATGGTCCAGTAGGACCTTTGACTTATCTTCACATAGGTGGAACTGGTAAAAGAAAGGAGTCTGGGGCTCCTCCCAAGCCCATGTGACCCCTGAGGAACAGATCCTTAAACGACCTTAAGAGTAAAAATAAATCAGTTTATCTGGACCAACTGCGTGGCCGTAAACAACCAAAAGGAAATTATAACCAAAGATTAAAGGGGCTAATGTAATTTCATAAGAGACCATATGTATAGCTAAAGGCTACATAGCAAGCAACAGTGCCAGACAGGCGATACCTCCTTCTGAGTTGTTGGCCAGGGTGGTCAAAGGGATTCCCGGATAGTAACCCACCATAGAACTGGGAAATTGAACATGGGACCCCAATCTTATCCAAAGGAATATTGGCAACTGAATACCACTAGATGAGGAGCAGCTGACCCCCCTAAAACAAAGACCTCTAGATAGGCTGACTAGATTCACCAGAAGGACAAGTAGTT
>NW_008355253.1:884997-910682 GCF_000622305.1 Nannospalax galili | reverse complement strand
GAGTACAATGTACAATATTGTATAACTGTATTAATTCAACTGTAAACCTAATAATTTACAGACAGTTTTTAAAGAGAAGCATCTTAGATCTGGAAATTTTTATTGAATATGTCAATGCTGTTGTAATGAAATGCCTCTTTTAATCATTTGGTTATGAAATAAATAATTAAAAAAACATAAAAAAACAGGTTGTAAAGTAGTATGATTCCTTATGATATTGTATAACTGTATTAATTCAACTGTAAACCTAATAATTTACAGACAGTTTTTAAAGAGAAGCATCTTAGATCTGGAAATTTTTATTGAATATGTCAATGCTGTTGTAATGAAATGCCTCTTTTAATCATTTGGTTATGAAATAAATAATTAAAAAAACATAAAAAAACAGGTTGTAAAGTAGTATGATTCCTTATGGCGTTTCCATACATACCTTACTTTATTTGATTCTTTTCTGCTGCTCCTCTCACTGTATCTCTACTACTGTCCTCACCTGTACCCTTTTGTGTCAAGTTGTAATGAAATTATGCATTCAGGTATGTATTTGTTTTCACATATGACTTTAAACAAAGCTTTTCTTACCCATCCATTCTCAATCTTCATGAGGTTACCATATTGAATTCTAACCTATGATCTTCAGAATTCTGTCATTCAATATTTATGAGTAGCTTGCTTATAATTAGTTTTATTATTAAACTCATAACATAGTCACGATTGCAAAAACAGCTTTAGCTTACTGCACATAAATTAAAATTGCCAAACCTTCAGTTCAGTATGTCCGATTTTCACTTTCATACCTTTTACTTGTGTGACTATTATCCATAAAGGTTCTTCACTGTTAGTCAAGTGATTTCCTCTTTTTTTAAAAGCTTATTTTCATGTGTGTGTGTATGTGTCTCTGTGTGAGTATGCAGGTTCCAACAGAGAAAATCAAAGTATAAAACCTATGAACAAAATGGCTGAGTAAAATATTTCTAGTGGAATAATAGTGTCACTTTTACCTTGGGGTAACCAACAGCTGAGTAATTGAAATAAAGACCTGTACAATAGGAGGAAATCCATGCCTGGTAGTGTAAACTTAGCAACGTACACCTGGCTGGAAAGGTCGTAGACCCTAGAGGAATATCTACTACTTCCACTTTACTACATTGATGTAATTTCATGCTGTATTCCAAGAGTGGTGTAGCTCTCACCACTCATCAAAATGCTTATTTTTGCAACACGTGGAATCTATTAAAAAGTTCTACAACTGGTTAAGATGCAGAGCATAAGCAACTGTGGGATACATAGTGCAACTGACACCGCTACAATGCATCCCACACACCTAAGGGTCAGGGAACATTGTGGAAGAGCAGTGGAAAGGTTGTAAAAGCCAGAGGACTAGGATACCTGCTGCTAGATACTATGTTTTAAAAATGATAGGAAAGCTGTACCCATAAAATCTCAACATTATGGTAACCTAAAAAATACCTGTGCAAGGCCAAAACCATGTAAATGTGGATGGTGGAAACTTCACAAGCTCTCACATCTACATGAAGAGCTACAAGCAACCAATGGCTCCTGTGGGAAGGAGAATTGGTGATCTCTAGGGACAAGCTCCCTGATAGGAAGAGTTGGTGGGGGAGAGGGAGGAATATAAATGGGTGTATATATAGTACTCAGGTATGAAAGTGTCAAAAATAAATAAAAACTAATGACAAGGTACAGACAGACCTCAAATTTCAGCACTTCATATTTGAGGAATTTCATTCATTACACTGAACATTTCTAGAAACTACAGATTTCTAGCTTTAAGAGGACATATGATGTTATTATCATAGATGTCAGAAATACGTCCACCTTCACTTTTCGGCTTCTAGGTATTTGTTTCCTTTATCTCTCACACTCCTCAGGCATCCCTCTCACTCATCTAGAAATTTAAAAACATTTAAGTAAAATGCTTTTAAAGCAAAACATCATTCTTCTATTTGTGTGGAGTTATATCACTAGGAGGTTATAGGTGAATGAAATGGCACAGCTATTGCTACTTGGAAGACAGATTTTGACTAATGTCTTGTTTTAACTTGAAGTCACATCCCTTTTTTGTGTTGCACCTTGCATTGGTCCCAGACTTTAGAAAGGTGGTTCCTATCAACTTTCCTCCTCATTCTACATGGAGCAGTCTGGTCTATTAAATCTTTCAACTAATTAAGTCAGTTAATAATCTGCTGCCTTCTTTTATTTTCTAGGACTCTATTGAATAAACTTTCCCATAATTCCCACCATCCCATATTCACAATTACTTTTGTTTTTGTTGTTGTATTTTAGACAGGATTTCTCTATAGCCCCAGCTGGCCTGGAACTCTCTATGTAGACCAGGCTGCCCGATATGTCACAGAGAGCTGCCTGCTTCTGCTTCCCAAGTGCTGGGATCAAAGGTGTGCACCACCAGGTTTGGCCCAATTTTTGTCAGTTTGTAACTTCTCCTTTCTATTATTCTTTAGCAAAGTATTAAAGGAAATATATTCTCCCTTCCATTTATTATGTTTAACTTCCAGTAAATATTAAATATTTTGCTCTTTGAAATTTTAAGAATTTTCTGGTAATTAACTGGTAATTAAGATGGCCTTTGCAAGAAATTTTAAAAGTATTTTCCTTTGAAAGCAATGTTAAGGAGCATGATGGAATTCCACTTTTGGGGATTAGTAAAGTCCCAGATCTTGGGGCTTCTTTTGAAACATGTCATGAATTGTTAGTACACCTGAAACAACAGAGGAAAGCATCTGAAAGCAAAAATATCTCATAGAAGAATGTACCCTAGAATTTCTGCAAAATATAATGGCTTTTTATTTTCTTTCCCACTGGCTTGGGGATGTGACAGAGAGCAAAATCCTTTCAAAAACTAACAAAAATATATCAACTTTTCATTACAAACAAATTTTTGTCAACATTAAGTAATGTCCCCTCAATTGTAATGAGACATTTATGAATGTGCAAAGCAAGGAAATAAAAACAGAGCAATAAAGGAACATTGCAATCCATGTATGAGAAGCTGCCATTCTAATGAAATCATAAAGTATTTCAGATGCATGTTTTGTCACCACATTAGAGGCACAAGATCTCACCATTTTCATTTTCAATCCTCTCCAGAGCTTTGGTGTGCAGAACACTTTCCCATCAATCATTTTAAGATAATATTCTCAGCAATTGGGAAAAAATAGCTCAGGGAAGGATGGAATTTACCTTTATCACGGTGGTGCTCTAGAAGGATACATAAAGCTACATGGAATAGAATCCTGCTCTCAAACTCTGTTGCCTAGTGTCCATCTCAAAGCATCATACCCTAAATGTACTGAGATTAAATAATGAATTCTAATTAATACTGTGTCAGTGTACGATAAGGCAAAAATATTTTCCCAAGCTGTATGTTTGCTCTAACTTTCTTAGGGTTCTTCTGGTTTCTGACTCAGACCTCTGCCCTCATCCTATTCATACACACCAGATATACTGCTACTACTCAGTTGGTCTTGGAGCATGCAGTATTTCTTTTTTTGTCTAAGGGAAGGATCTTTTTTTGGGGGGGGCCTTTTGGATATTCCTAATTTTGCCTCATTCCTTTTTTTAAAATTCCCTTAAATTTATTTTTATTTCATATGTATGAGTGTTTGGTCAGCACATGTGTAAGTGTACCAATGTCGTGCAATGACTCCAGAAGTCAGATGAGAGCACCGGGTTTCCTGAAACTAGAGTTAGGGACAATTGGTAGGTGCTTTGTGGGTGCTGGAAACTGAACCAAGGTCCTCCTCAAGGACAACCGGTGCTAGTAATCAGTGAGCCACCTCTCCAGCTACTCTTGGCCTCATGCTTAGAAATGAATTTGACAACTAGTCATTGAGGTGGAGAGTGTAATGAACATTGCCACTAAATCTCTATTTCCCGTTTATGTTTCTAAATGTTGCTTACAAAGAAGAGTTTGGTAACATGAAAAGTTATGATTATAATAAAAAACTTTGATAATTAAGTGAATGTTATGGCTTAAAAATTGTTTTACATTTATTTGTTCATGTGTTTGTTTATGACTGTGGGGTTGGCGGTGTATACATTCAGGTTATTTTGCAAGAGTTTGTTCTTTCCTTCCACCATGTGAGTTTCAGAGATGGAACTCAGGTCAACAGGTTTGGCAGCAGGTGCCTTTAACCACTGAGGTATCTGGCCTGTCCAGATGCTGTGGTTTGAAGGTAAGATGCTTCCCCACTGGCTCAGGTGTTTCAAGAACTGGTCCTCAGATGGTGGCTCTGCTTTGGAAGATAGTGTAAACATCAGGAGGTAGAGCTTTGCTACAGGAAGCAGGTCACTGGGATTCGGCCTCAGTGTTTACATGCTAGCTCTAACTCCTGCTATTTCCTTGCTTTCCGTAGATGCTATGTAGGTGGCCACATCAAGCTACAGCTTTCATGTCTTCCCAGGCATGATGGAAATGCATTTCACATGGTGGAAGGAGAGACTTTTGCATGCAGAACATTTTTAGTTTCATGTGTTCCCATTTGTCAATTGTCTTAATGCATGTAGTATCAGCATCATATTCAAAAAGTCCTTTCTCTTATGATTTTATGTTGAGGTCCTTGATCCTTTTACAGTTGTTCTTTCTGGGAGAGAGATAGGGATCTAATTGCATTCTTCTACATGCTGCTATCCAGTTTGACCAGCATCATTTGGTTTTGCTGTTCTTTCTCCAATGTGTAATTTTGATCTCTTCTTCAAAAATAAAATGGCTGTGAGTACATGGACTTATATTCAGGTGATCAATTAAATTCCACTGATCTAGGTGTCTGTTCTTATGTAAATTATGTTTAGGTACCCAATTCTTTTCCATTGATCTGTTATGCCAATACTATTTTATTTTTATTACTACAGTTCTAAAGTATGGATCACTTAAAATCAGAAATGGTGATAGCTCTAATAGGTGTTTTATTGTTCAGAATTCTTTCAACTATTCTTGTTTATTTATTTTTTAATATGTGTGTGTGTTTTTCCATATGAAGTTTAGGATTGTTTTTCAATTTTTTGTGAAGAATTGCATTGGAATTTTGATAGGAATTGCATTTAATTGGTATATTTCTTTTGGTAGGGTTGCCATTTTCACAATATTGATCATCCCAATTCATGAGCATGGGAAGTTTTCCCATCTTCTGTTACATTCATTTTCTTTCTTAGATGTCATAAAGTTAATATGCCAGAATTTCACATCCTTAGACTTATCACAAGATCTTTATTTTTTTGATTCTATCATTGATGAAATTGTTTCCCGTGCTTTCTTTCTTGGTACGTTTTTCATTTGTATATAAGAAAACACTCAAATACCATACTGAACAGGAATGGAGAGAGTGGACATTCTGTCTCATTCCTGATTTTATGGAAATGCTTTCAATTTTTCATCATTTATCATGATACTGGATACAGTGTTGGACATTGCCTTTATTATGTTCAGAAAAATCCCATTAGAGGTATAGATGGTAAAGATTTCCCCCATTCAGTAGGGTGCCTCTTCACTCAGACAATGGTATCCTTTGATGTACAAAGGCTTTTTTAACTTTTGTGTGTTCCCATTTATCAGTTGTTGAACCTAGTAATTTTACTCTAGAAGTTCTGTTCAAAAAGTCTCCTTTTTTTTTGTTCCAATACTTGCCAATGAATACTTTCTTGTCTGTCTTATTTAAGTGACCTGGTCTTATGTTGAAGTTCTTGATCCATTTGGAGTTATGCCAGAGATAGACTTTGCTCTAGGATCTATGACCTCTCCAGCTGTGTGTATCTGGCTATACTTACAGTGATACTCATGAGTTCCCTCCCACTGAGAGGGTTTTAAGTACAGTTAGATACCTGTTGATTATAACTTAAATAAAAGTGACACTACTGCACCAAAAGTGATAGTTTGCTCTGCCAGTCAGCATGATTATTAGACATTGGAGTGGGATTGAACACTTGATTGATTTTTTTTCCCTTAGCAGCTTGCATAGTTTCCTCTAGAACTATGAGAGCTACTCTTCAGGGAGAAGGACTCCAGGTCAGTTTCAGCTACATTGCTCAAAGTCCTATATCCAAAATATGTCCTGCTTTCAGCCATAATATTTTACCTTCAAGTTCTGGGAGGTAACCAAGGGCTGTGGCAATAGCCTGTGTTATGTTAGGAGTTTCTTGGAATACCCTGACCAACAACTCTAAGGGAGGGTTCCCTTTGAAGGTTCACAAGTCAGGACTCTACCATCCATAACTCTTTCAGAATAACTATTCCAAGCTCCACTGGAACAAATTCTGAGAATTCAATGTTTTTTCCAGTCTAAATTTCCAAATGCTTCCACGATCCTCCCCAAAACACCAAGGTGAAGTCTTTCAGAGCAATACCCACAATTCTGGTACCAATTTCTGTTCTAGTTTGTTTCTCCATTGCTGTGACAAAACATTCTGACGAATAACAGCTTATGGAAGAACAGTTTTATTTTGTCTTAATTCATCCTGGGACAGGGATGGATCCCAGAGTCCCTGGCTGGGCTTACAGGTGTGATGGTGTGGGATGACTCATTCTGCCAAGGTGAGAAGTACACAAATCTGGAATGGGATAGGATACCTGTGACCTCAGAAGTCTGAGAGCTAAAACGGTAGGGTAGTAGGGAATCTCAGGGACTGAGCTCCAAACCTCAAGTCTGGTGATGGGAGAATCCCAGAAGCCGGGACTGAGCTGAGTGCTGAAATGATGGGGAGTGACTCACCTTTACAATGCTGGAGGTGCATACAGATCTGAGATGAGAGACGAGCTCCTTGTCCCAAGGAGGTTTGAGAGGTAAGGTCACTGTGTTTTAGGGAGTCTCAGGAATGGATTTCCAAACAGCAATTCTGGAGAGAGGAAGGATCCTGAAGATTCAGGCAGAGCTGAGAGCTGAGATGTCAAGGATTGACTCACTATGCCAAGACAAGTGCACAAATCATACGATCCCTGCAACCCAGAGAAGTCAGAGCTGAGGATAGTGGGGTACTAAATAATATCAGGGCTAGTTGGGAGATTTTTAAAAAATATTTTATTTATTATTTTTATATTATGTGTATGACTGTATTGCCTGCATGTAAGGGCACCCATGTCATGCAATGCTGAGGAGGTCAGAAGAGGGTTTCAGATTTCCCTGGAACTGGAGTTAAGGATGGTTTGTAGCCACCATGTGGGTGCTGGAAATTGAACCCGGGTCCTCTGCAAGAGCAGTCAGTGCTCTTAACCACTGAGCCATCTCTCCAGCTCCTAGTCGGGAGTTTTTTAATTACTGCATCAATCTCATTGGTTGGTATGCATTTATTTAAATTGTTTACTCCATCTTGATTTAATGTTTTAGGTGATAAGTATCTGGAAATTCATTCATATCTTTTAGAATTTATAGTTTAGTGAAATACAGATTTTTCATAGTGTGCCTGTATGATTCTATGAAATTCTTCCATATCTGTTGTTATTTTTTCTGCTTTTGTCTTTGATTTTGTTAAATTCCTCCAACTGTTTCTTTTGGTTAGAATGATTAAAGATTTTTAAAAACCTTTCAAAGAGCTATCTCTCCATTTCATTGACTCTCAGCATTTTTGTTTGTTTGTTTTCTTATTCATTTCTATTTCATTAATTTCAACTCTGACTTTGATTATCTTTTCCTGTCTGCCCTTCTGGAGTTTTGTGTTTTTCCAAAAGCCTTGTTACTGATATGAGATTTCTCCAGTTATTTAACACAGGCACTAAATGTTACAAATTTTTCTTGTCTTTAATTATTATTTTAATATTATTAATTATTATCAATTATTAAATTTACTTCGATGTGTACAGTGAAGTGACACTGATGATCATCAGAACAATACTTACTAATTCTTCTTAAACTTATTTATCTAAAATGCCATATTCACCTTTGATTGACCTTTTTATATGGCCAAACAATTCCCTGGAAGTTATAGTATGTTTTGTAATTTTGTCTCTATTTTTTTTTTTTTTTATCTTTTGAGATAGGGTCTCCCTGTAGCCACAGCTGTCCTGGAACTCACTATGTAGACCAGGCTGGCCTCAAACTCACAAAGATCCATCTGCCTCTGCCTTCCAAGTGCTGGGATTAAAGGGTGCACCACCATTTTATCTTTAATATATATTTTAATCAAATGCATATACTTAAAATGGTAAAAAGTAAAAATGTAAAGGGTAATGAATGATGACAGGAGTTGGGGGAGGGAAAATGATGCCCAGTATTATAAACCTGACTAACTACCCAAGTCTGGGAAGTTACTGGCCCAGGGATGTGTCAAAATATGTAAATCAAAAAATGGAATTCTTCACGTAAATTGAGTAAAAGATAGAAATCACATGACTATACCAAATAGAGGCAGAAAAGGATTTTGCAAAGCCCAATATTTCATGATGAAAAACAGTGTCATGGAGAAAATAGGGATGGAAGGAACATACTTCAATATAATAAAGGCTATATATCTAAAATATATAGCCAACGTCATACAAAATTGGGAAAAACTCAAAGCACTGATGTTAAGATTAGGAAGAAAATAAGGGTGCATACTTTCTCAATTGATATTCAGTATAGCACTTGAAGTCCTAGCTAGAGCAATAAGACAAGAAAAAAAATGGATACAAATAAGAAGAGAAGTCAAAGTACACTTTTTTGTAGATGACATAAGGTACCCTCAAGACATCACTAAAAACTCTTAGAGCTGAGAAACACTTACTAAAGTGGCAGGCTAAAAATTTAATGCATAAAAATCAGTATTTTTCCTATGTACCAATAAGAAACATATTGAAAATAAATCAGTGAAACAATTCTAATCACTATAGCCACCAAAAATTAAATAACTGTGAATAATCACAACTAAAGAAGAAAAAGTCCTCCACAATGAAAATTTTATGACTCTGAAGAATGAAATTGAAGAAGACACAAGAAAATGGAATGGCATCCCGTATTAATGGACTAGAAAAATTAACGTTATGAAAATGGCCCTTTTCCTAATAGCAACCTACAGATTCTGTAGAATATCAGTCAAATTTCTAACTTATTATTCATGGATCTAGAAAAATATGTTAAAATTTATATGGAATCAGAAAATACCCAGGGCAGGCAAAATTATTCTGAATAAAAAGAACAGCAGGAGGAATCATAACACCTGCTTCAAAGTTATGCTACAGAGGATTAGCAATAAAAACAGCCTGGTGCTGGCACAGAAACAGATACATGGACCAATGCAAAAAAAATACACACAACTAAAGCTTCCTGGCTTTGACAGAAATGTCAAAATATACTTGAGGGAAAGACATCTTCAAAAATTGGTGCTGGGAAACTTGAATATAAATTCACAGAAGAATGAAGCTAGGTCAATATCTTTCACACTTCACAAAACTCAATTGCAAATGAATCAAAGATCTCAACATAGTACACAATAATCTAAAACTGCTAAATAAAAGTAAGGAGTAAGCTTCAACATATTTGTATAGGTAATAATTTTCTGAGTAGGACTCTGATACCACAGAAAATAAGAGCAAGAACTGACCAATCGAAACTTGTGAAATTAGAAAAGCTTCTATACAGCAAAGGAAACTGTCAACTGAGTGAAGAGGTAACCTACAGAATTGGAGAAAAAAAGCTTTTTTAGTTCTTTATCTAACATCTTATTTGTGTCTGTGGTATATACAAACAAATAAAAAGCAAAAATAAATAATACAAAAAGTGAGAAGCAAAACAATACAACTGAAAATGGAATACAGAATTAGAATTCTCAAAATAGAAATACAAGTAGCTAAGACACACTTAATGTTAAATATCCTTGACCATGAGAGAAATGCAAATTAAAATTTCTTTGAATTTTTATTTTACTTTGGTTATTATGGCTATCTTCAAGAACATGAATAGCAATAAATATTGGCACAGTTGTGGGGGAATAAAGAACTCATACACTGTTGATGGGAGTGTAAATTTGTACAGTCATTTTGGAAATCAGTATGGGTTTTCAAAGAACTAAAATAAAGGTATCATATGATCCAATTATACCACTCCTGGGCATATACCCAAAGTACTCTGTACCCTACAGCAGGAAAATCAATACAACCATGTTTTTTGCTGTTTTCTTTATAAAAGCTAGGAAATAGAATCAATTCAGATGTCCATCAACTGGTTGGTGGATACTGAATATGTGGTACATATTCATAATGTGATTTTATACATCTTTAAAGAAAAATGAGAATATAAAATTTGCAGTAGATGGCTGGAACTAGAAACAATTATATTGAGTGATGTCACCCAGATCCAGAAAGACAGATCCTCATGTTCTCCCTCATATGTATAATCTAGGTTATATAACTTAGTTCTGTTTGTTCAACATATAGTACTTGTGGAAATCAGTAACCAGGAAAGGGTGTGAGGAATTTCCTTTAGGAAGAAGTATAATAAAACATTGGTTAAAGGAGAAAAAAAGAAGGGAATGCTTTGTGTGGTAAGACTTAAATGAGAAAGTGATGGGAGAACTGAGGATATGAGACAGCAGGTAGGGAGGGGACTTAACTGAGATAAAGAGCTATAAAGTAGCTATATGGAAGCCTGTGATCTTGTAGCATGAAAGAAAAATACAAATAAATTTGGATTTGAGACCTTACTACAGAGATTGGGGAGGATGTTTGGGGGGATAAAAGGAATATTCACTATGGAAAACAGTACAAAAACCTTTCAAAAAGTTAAATATAGATGATTCAGTTGTAGTACTTCTGTGTATATAACTATATGATGTTAAGTTTACAGACCACAGAAATACATGAATATTCATTCTTATTATCTCACTGACCACAAGAGGCAAGTTATGGAATTAAACTAGAGGTCCTTAAGAAAACGAATGGATAACAAAAATGCAATAACTATACAAGAGGAATAATATTCAGTCATATTGAAGAATGGAAAATATATGGGACTGGATTATATATGAAATCTAGAGTGTGTGGGTGTAAAAATAGAGAGTCTGGAGAGAGATGGTACAGCAGTTAACAGCACTGGCTGCTCTTATAGAGGACCCAGTTTCAGTTTCCGGCACCCATTCAGCAGCTAACGACTGTTTGTAACTACAGTTTCAGGGGATGTGACACCTTCTTATGACCTCCACGGGCACTGCACAAAATGGTGCAGTTATGTACATGTGAGTAATACACTCGTACACATTAAATGAAAATAATATTTTTTTAAAAATACAATACAGTAGAGGTGTATCTGGAAAGAGAAAGGGGAGGAGAATTAAGGTGCAAGATTTAGGAGGAGAGAGAAGAGAATAATGGGAAGTACATACAGTCAGGGTACATGATATATTTAAATGAAAATGTCCTTACGAAACCCACTGGAAAGTAAAATGAATATAGCTTAAGGAAAAATGTTTAAGAAATAATAAAAACTGAAGGAAAATGAAGCAGACTTAAATACATAAAAGGAATAGCTATAAAAGAAAAACAATATGCATACATTTAAAAAAAAGTCTACAGGGGCTGGAGAGATGGCTCAGTGGTTAAGAGTATTAGGCTGCTCTTGCAGAGGACCCTGGTTCAGTTCCCACCTTCCACATGTGGGCTAACAACAGTCCATAACACCAGTTCCAAGGATCTGAGACTCTCTTTTGATCTCAGTGGGCACTGCACAACATGGGTGCTCTTACATATATGTAGACAATAGACTCAAACACATAAAATGAAAATAATTAATAAAATAAGTGGAAAACATTTGTATACAGATGTTGCTGCTTGCCAGCCAGACAACACCAGAGAAAACAAAAGAAATGGAAAAAGTTTACTTCAGAATGAAAATAAAGAAATATTAAAGCCACAGATGGATGTGGTTCTTGATAGGTAAAATATGTGCAAGACCCTCGAGCATATATTAAGCAAAAAATGGAACCAGTGACTTATAAAATAAGAAGCAAAGAAGTCAAGAATTTAGGAGGGTGTGGGGATCTATCTGGGAGGAGTCTGAGGGAGATAAGAGAGGTTAAAATTATCAGAATTCAATGCATGCATGTCTGAAGTTCACAAAGAATTAATGAAAATTTTATATTAAAAATCACTGAGTTCTGTTGCATGGCCTCTCTCCAGAGTAAGTTGATCTTGCCCTCTGTGCCTTGACTCAGCCTGCCTCATTCACCCTACCATTTCCCTGCCCATTTCTCCTCCTAGCCTAGGACCTGTCCCATTCCTTGCCTTGGCGCCCCAGATCCCAGGGGAACCACCACTGCTTCCTGATCATTTGTGTCCAGACGAACCCAGTTCCTTCTGGGGTCCCCATGAGGCCACTGGGCCTGGTGTCACCCTCACCTCCCTCTGCTTCCCTGGGCTGCACAACCTGCCAGCCTCTTTCCTGGATGCCAGGGCTGATCTTTCTGCTTCCTTATTCTTTGCAACCAGACCAAGCCAGTTTGTCAGTGCAGTCCTGAGGAGCACTTGGGGGTCTCTTCCTGGCCCCATATCCCTTTGAATCTCTGGGTGGCACAGCCACCAGCTGCCCTAGACCAGCATATTTCCTGGGCCCTGCTCCCAGGCCAGTCCAATCCCCAAATTCCTGAGGCCAAAATCTTTCCTGGAGGGATCCAGACCTTAGGAGAAAGCCTCAGAGCATTTGATCCTCATCTGAATTGGGCCTCTGTGGGAACTCCTGATGACAAAAGCAATCTGGCCACTTCAATATAAAATCAAAAAAGAGAACTGAAAGCTTAGAGGAACCATTTTTTCAAGCCCAAAAAGTAAACCACAAAGATACATAAAGTTTACAAAAAGAAGCAGACCTAAACGTGAAGGATTGAGTCTCACACAAGAATCAGAAACTTAAAAGAAATACACATGTCAAAATCACAGAGAAAAAATAACATGAAAAACCAAAACAACATATCCCATCCAAATACCCATAGCCCTCTAGAGGAGTACAATCAGACCCCCCTAGAGATAATACAAGACATAGAACTCAAAAGAACAATTATAAATATGATGAAAAGATTCAGAGAATTTAAAGAACACACAGAAAAGTAAGCAAAGAACTGAAAGTAGATAGGGATAAACTTCTGAATGTATTCAGAAAAGAGGTAGAAATATTGAAGACTACTCAGGCTGAAATGAAGAAGGAAGTGAAATACTTAGTAAGCCAATTTGAAATGACAGGAGAGAGCCTCACCAATATGATGAAAGAAATGGAAAACAGAGTATAAAGACTGGAAGAAAAGTCGACGAACTAGATTAGTCAAGCAAAGATTAAGAAAAATGTAAGAAATCACAAGAACAGAATGTGCAGGAACTGTGTGACACCATAAAAAGACCAAACTTATAAATCATAGGCATACAGGAAGGAGATGAATCCCAAGGTGATGGAACGGACGATAACTTCAACAGAATCATGGAAGAAAATTTCCCCAAATTAAAAAAAGACATACCCATACAAATAAAAGAAGCATATAGATCACCAAACAGACAGGACTAGAAAAGAAACTCTTCACAGGACATCATACTAAAAACACTAGACGTACAAAACAAAGAGACATTACTGAAAGCTGAAAAAGAGAAACAAGTCACTCATAAAGGAAAACCCATTGGGATTAGAGCTGACTTTTCAGTGCAAACTATGAAAGCCAGAAGAGACCTGACCAAAGTATTCCCAGTTTTAAATGACCACAGATGCCAACCCAGATTACTATACCTATCCAAAATGTCTATTACAGTCGAAGGGGAAAGAAAAATTTTCCAAGATATAAATAGGCTGCAGAAATTCATGTTCACAAAAGCAGCCCTTCAGAGAGTTCTGGAAGCCATACAAAGAGCTGAAGAAAGGAATGACTATACCCAAGGGGTTGCAGAAAGAAATTCAATGAAAGTAAAACTGGAAAATTACAGCTATATTGAGATGTAAACAGAAATAAAAATGACAGGATTCAACACTCATCTTTCAATAATAACTTTAAATATTAATGAGCTGAACTCCGCAGTCAGAAGATACAGACTAGATGAATGGATTAAGAAACAAAACACATCTTCTTGTTGTCTGCAAGAAACTCATCTCACTTTCAAGGACAGACACTATCTTAAAGTGAAAGGATGGAAAAAAATATATCAAGCAAAGGGTATTAAGAAAAAGGCAGGTCTCGCAATTCTAATATCTGACAAAATAGACGTTAAACTAAAACTAATCAGAAGAAACAAAGAGGGGCACTTCATTCTGATCAAAGGAACAATGAATCAAGAAGATATTACAATCATGAACATATAGTCACCAAACTCTGATGCACCCAACTTCATAAAAGCAGTACTACAGGATTTTAAGACCAAGATGAATCCCACCTCATTAATAGTAGCAGACTTCAATACCCCACTGTCTAGATTAGATAGGTCAACAGGGCAGAGTGTTAACAGACAATACCACATATCAAATGGACTTAACAGACATCTACTGAGTATTCCACCCAAGCACCATAGGACATACTTTCTACTCAGCACCCCATGGAACCTTCTCCAAAATTGACCATATACTGGGGTAGAAAACAATCCTCAACAAATACAAAAAGATTGAAATAATTCCATGCATTCTATCAGACCACAATGCAATAAAGCTTAAAATCAACACTGGACCACATGAACACACAGAGACTGAACAACACACTCCTAAATGATGAATGGGTTGAAAGAGTAATTAAGAAAGAAATTAAAGTATTCCTGGAACTAAATGAAAAGGACAATACAACACAACAAAACCTCTGGGACATGCTGAAAGCTTTCCTTAGGGAGAAGTTTATAGCACTAAGGGCCTACATCAAAAAATCAGAAAGAACAGAAATAAATGACAACATTTCAATTCAAGACACTTTAAAAGCAACAACAAATGAACCCAAACCCAACAGACAAGAAGAAATAACAAAAACCAGGGCAGAAATTGATGAAATCAAAATGAAGAAAACAATGCAAAGAATCAACAAAGCCAAGAGCTGGTTTTTTGAAAAGATAAAAAAGACTGTCAGACCTCTAGCCCAGTTAACCAAAAGAAAGAAAGAGCACCTCCAAACCAAGAAAAACAGAGATGAAAGGGGAAACATCACAACAGACACCAGAAAGATAGAAAACATTATAAGGGAATACTTTAAAAACCTATATGATACTAAATTTGAAAACCCAAAAGAAATGGATGCTATAAAAAGGCAAGGAAACCACCAAAACTTAACCAAGTAGAGATTAACAGCTTAAACAGATGCATAACACAAAAAGAAATTGAACAGTAATACAAAACATGCTGACTAAAAAAAGCCCAGGACCAGATGGATTTACAGCAGAATTCTATCAAACTTTTAAAGAAGATCTACATCCAATACTACTTAATTTATTCAAAAAGTTAGAAATGGAAGGAGAACTTCCAAATTCCTTCTGTGAAGCCAGCATCACTCTAATAGCAAAGCAAGGTAAAATAAAACCAAAAAAGAAAACTACAGACCCATATCCTTTGTGAACATAGATGAAAAATTCTCAAAAAGATATTTGCAAACCACACACAGACACACATCGAAATGATCATCCATCATGATCAAGTCAGCTTTATCCCAGAGATGCAGGGATAGTTCAAAATATTTAAGTCAATAAAGGTCATAAATCATATAAATGGGCTCAAAGACAAGAACCACATGGTCATCTTAACAGATGCAGAGAAGGCCTTTGACAGAATTCAACATGCATTTATGTCCAAAGTCCTAGAGGGAATTGGGATTGAGGGAACATACCTCAACATAATTAAAGCCATATATAACAAAACCAGAGCCAACATCACTTTAAGTGGAGAAAAATTGGAAGCATTCCCATTAAAATCAGGAACCAGACAAGGCTGTCCACTATCTTCATTTCTCTTTAACATAGTGCTTGAAACTCTTGCAAGAGCTATAAGAGAAGAGCAGGAAATTAAAGGAGTAATAATTGGAAAAGAAGAGATCAAATTATTCCTTTTTGCAGATGATATGATATTATATTTAAGAGACACCAAAAGTTCCACCAGAAAACTCCAAAAAATTAGTAAGATGTTCCATAATGTGGGAGATTACAAAATTAACCTACAAAAGTCTCTAGCCTTTCTATTAACCAATAACAAGCAATCAGAGAAAGAGCACATGGAAACATTCCCCTTCACAACAGCTGCAAAAAAATTATAAAATATCTTGGAATAAACCTGACGAAAGGCATTAAAGACTTCTACAATGAAAATTTTAAATCTTTAAAGAGATTAACGAAGACATCAGAAGATGGATGGACCTCCCATGCTCATGGATTAGAAGAATTAATATTGTGAAAATGACCATCCTACCAAAAGCCAATTATAGATTCAATGCAATGCCATTCAAAATCCCCATGACATTTTTCAAAGAATCGGAAAAAACCTTCCTAAGATTCATATGGAAGCACAAAAAACCTCGGATAGCCAAAGCAACCCTGAGCAGTAAGAGTAATGCTGGGGGCGATTACTATACCAGATTTTAAGCTGTATTACAGCACTATACTCATAAAAACAACATAGTATGGGCACAAAAATAGACTCATAGATCAATAGAACAAAATTGAAGACCTAAATTTGAGTACATGCAATTTTAGCCACCTGATATCTGACAAAGGGGCCAAGAACATCAACTGGAGGAAAAACAGCATGTTCAGCAAATGGTGCTGGCAAAACTGGATCTCCACCTGTAGAAAAATGAAACTAAACCCCTATCTAACACGTTGCACAAAAGTCAGTTCCAAATGGATCAAAGACCTCAATGTAAAGCCTGAAACTCTGAAACTGTTATAAGAAAACTTTCGCAAAAACCTACAAGATATAGGTATAGGAAAGGATTTTCTAAACCAGACATCAATTGCTCAGGAAACAAGGTCAAGAATTAACAAATGGGACCTCATTAAACTAAAAACCTTCTGTACATCAAAGGAGGAAATCAGGGATGTGAACAGAAATCCCACAGAATGGGAGAATATCTTCATCAGCGATGCATCTAACAGAGGTTAATATCCAGAATATATAACGAACTCAAAAATCAGAGAATCAAGACAAGAAGTAACCAAATTAAAAGATAGGCTAATGAGCTGAACAAAGAGTTCTCAAAAGAAAAAGTAAAGATGGCTATGAGGCATCTTAAAAAATGTTCAGCATCACTAATGATTAGGGAAATGTAAATTAAAACCACTGTAAGATTTTATCTTACACCAGTCAGACTGGCTAAAATCAACAAAACAAATGATACCAAATGTTGGAGAGGATGTGGGGAAAGCCCCACTGCTGGTGGGGCTACAAACTTATTCGAAACCTACTGAAAGCAGTGTGCAGAACTCTTATACAACTACAAATGAACTGACCATTTGACCCATTTATACCACTCCTTGACATATACCCAAAGAACTCATCCTATAGCAGAGACCCTTTACTTCGATGTTTGTTGCTGCTCTTTTCACAACAGCTAAGAGATGGAAGCAACCTAAGTGTACTTCAAATGACGAGTGGATAAAGAAAATGTGGTTCATTTATATGATGGAATTTTACTCAGCAGTAAAGAAAGATGAAATTATGAAATTTGCAGATAAATGGATAGAACTAGAAAGTGTTATACTAAGTGAACTAACACAGATTTAGAAAAGAAATCGACATATGCTCTCTTTCATATGTGGATCCTAGAACCAAACCCTGATAATTGAGTATGTATCCAGACATAACTACAGGAACCAGGATAATGGAAAGGAATGAGGGAGGTAATGGAAACGAAAGAATCTGAAAGAGAAGAATGGTAGGAAATAGGTCTTAGTAAGGCAGATATGGATAAAAATTGGGTTAGTTTAAGGGAGGAGGAGGGAAGGGTATACAAGGAACCTAGGGGATAAAGGGAAAAAAGGATCTCAAGAGAGGTAGGACCATAGAAGGAGTATATTATTAGGGAAGAAAGGGTGAAAATGGGGGCACCTCAATTGGGGAAATCATGATGGACGGGTGAGATAATGTGAGAGATAAATAATGCCTAGCTAGTTTTAAAAAACAGAGGGAACCACATTATTCCACCAACCTACTGATAAATTATACATAACAGATTAAGAAATATATGTCTCTCTGCTTCCCTGGGCATCCACCACTGGCTACAGGCCTCACTCCCACCCGCAGGCCTCTGTCTGGGGTAAGTCCATCGCACCATCCATGCCTCGACACCCCCAGCCCCATTCATCCTCCCAGCTCCCCCACCCTTCTCACCTCTGATTATGGGCCCTGCCCATTCCTGGTCTTGGGCCCCAGACACCTGGGGAACCAATACTGATTCCTGACCCTTTTCATCCAGACCAACTTAGTGCCTTCTCTGGGCCCCAGAAGCACTGCTTCGGGCCTGGCCCCGCACTCACCTACCTCTGTTTCCCTGGATGTGTACCACCTGTCACAGACCTCTCTCCCACCCACAGGCCTCTCTCTGGGGTAAGCCCATCCCACCCTCCTTACCCTGACTCCCCCAGCCCAATTCACCCTCCCATCTCCCCCACCATTCTCTCCTCTGAGTTTGGACCCTGCCCCATTCCTTGTCTTGGGGACTCAGAAACCTGGGGAACCAATACTGATTCCTGACCCTTTTCATACAGACCAACTTATTGCCTACTCTGGGCCCCAGGAGCACTGCTTCTGGACCTGGCCCTGACCTCAACTCCCCCTGCTACCCTGGGTGTGCACCACCTGCCATCCTCTTTCTGGGACTTGGGAGCTGAACTTTCCTCTTCCTGATCCTTTACATCCAGATTAATGCACCTTTTCAGTGCAGTCCCCAGGAGTCCTTGGAGCCTCTTCCCACCCCATCTACATTTTCATCCCTGGGTGGCATGACCACCAGCTGCCCTAGATCAGCATATTTTCTCGTCCAGACTCCCAGGTCAGTCCAACCCCGAAATTCCTGAGGCTAAAATCGGTCCTAGAGGGATCCAGACCTGAAATAATTTGACCCTCATCTGAATTGGGCCTCTGTGGGAACTCCTGAAGACAAAATCAATCCAGCCATTACAATATAAAATCAAGAGAGGGAACCAGAAGCTTAAATGAACTAGCTTTTCATGCCCAAAATGTAAACCACAAAGACACATAAAGTTCACAAAAAGAAGCAGACCTAAACTTGAAGGCCTGAGTCTCACATAAGAACCAGAAACTACAAAAGAACACAAGAGTCAGAAACTACAAAAGAAATTCACATGTCAAAATCACAGAGAAAAAATAATAACATGAAAAACCAAAATAACATATCCCACCAAATACCCATAGTCCTCTAGAGGAGTACGATGAGAAGACCCTAGAGATAATGCAGGACATGGAACTCAAATTATAAACTATAAACATGATAAAAAAATTCAGTGAATTTAAAGAACACACAAAGAAATCAAAGAACTAAAAGAAGAATAGGGATAAACTTCTGAATGAATTCAGAAAAGAGCTAGAAATATTGAAGAATACTCAGGCTGAAATAAAGAACGAAGTGAAACACTCCATAAGCCAATTAGAAACGACAGGAGAAAGCCTCACCAATAGGATGAATGAAATGGAAAACAGAGTATCAAGACTGGAAGATAAAGTGGATGAACTAGACCACTCAAGGAAGATTACGAAAAATGTAAGAAATCACAAGAATGGAATATGCAGGAATTGTGTGACTCAATGAAAGGACCAAACTTATGAATCACAGGCATACAGGAATGAGAAGAATCCCAAGATAATGGCATGAACCAGATCTTCAACAGAATCATGGAAGAAAATTTCCCAAAATTAAAGAAAGATATGACCATACAAATACAAGAAGCTTATAGAACACCAAACAGACAGGACCAGGAAAGCAACTCTCCATGGCACATCACAGTAAAAACATTATACATACAAAACAAAGAGGAAATTCTGAAAGCTGCAAAAGAGAAACAACAAGTCACATATAAAGGAAAACCCATTAGGATCACAGCTGACTTTTCAGTGCAAACTATGAAAGCCAGAAGAGCCTGGACCAAAGTATTCCCAGTTTTAAATGACCACAGATGCCAACCCAGATTACTATACTCAGGCAAAATGTCTATTGTAGTTGAAGAGGAAAGAAAAATCTTCCTGACATAAATCGGCTGAAGGAATTCATGTCCACAAAACCAGCCCTTCAGAGATTTCTGGAAGCGATACAAACAGCTAAAGAAGGAACGACTATACATAAGGGGTTTTGGAAAGAAATCCAATGAAGGTATAACTGTGGAAAAGTACAGCTATATCAAGAATGTAAACAGAAATAAAAATGACAGCATTCAATACCCATCTTTCATTAATAACTTTAAGTATTAATGGACTGAACTCCCCAGTCAAAAGACACAGACTATGTGAGTGGATTAAGAAACAAAACCCGTCTTTTTGTTGTCCGCAAGAAACTCATCTCACTTTTAAGGACAGACACTATCTCAAAGTGAAAGGATGGAAAAAATATACCAAGCGAATAGCACTAAGAAAAAAGCACGTGTAGCAATTCTAATATCTGACACAATAGACTTTAGACTAAAACTAATCAGAAGAGACAAAGAGGGGCACTTCATTCTGATCAAAGGAACAGTGAATCAAGAAGATATTACAATCATGAACATATATTCACCAAACTCTGGTGCACCCAACTTCATAAAAATAATACTACAGGACTTTAAGACCCAGATTAATCCCAAATCATTAATAGTAGGGGACTTCAATACCCCACTGCCTCCATTAGATAAGTCAACATGGTAGAGAGTTAACAGAGAGACATCTGAATTAAACAATATCATATATCAAATGGACTTAACAGACATCTGCCAAGTATTCCACCCAAGCACCAAAGGATATACTTTCTACTCAGCACCCCATGGATCCTTCTCCAAAATAGACCATATACTGGGGCACAAAACAAACCTCAACAAATACAAAAAGACTGAAATAATTCCATGCATTCTATCAGACCACAGTGCAATAAAGCTTACAATCAACACTCGAAGAAACACAATCACCACATGAACACATGGAGATTAAATGACACACTCCTGAATGATGAATGTGTCAAAAGAGAAATTTAGAAAGAAATAAAAGTGTTCCTAGAATTAAGTGAAAAGGACAATATAACACAACAAAACCTCTGGGACATGCTTTTCTGTCAGTTTATAGCTCTATGTGCCTACATCAAAAAATTGGAAATAACACAAATAAATTACATGACGTTGCAACTCAAGACACTTGAAAAGCAACAGCAAATGAAACCCGACCCCAGCAGACAAGAGAAGTAACAAAAATCAGGGCAGAAATTAATGAAATTGAAACAAAGAAAAGAATACAAAGAATCAACAACTCCAAGAACTGGTTGTTTGAAAAGATAAACAAGATCAACAGACCACTAGCCCAGTTAACCAATAGAAAGAAAGAGCACCTCCAAATCAACAAAATCAGAGATTAAATGGGAAACATCACAACACACACCAGAAAGGTAGAGAACATTATAAGGATATACTTTAAAAACCTACATGCTACTAAATTTGAAAGCGTAAAAGAAATGGACAGATATCTAAAGGCATGGGAACCACCAAAACTAAACCAAGAAAGTTTAACAGCTTAAACAGACCGAAATTGAAACAGTAATACAAAACCTCCTGACTAAAAAAAGCCCAGATGGATTTACGGCAGAATTCTACCAGACATTTAAAGAAGATCTGCATCCAATACTACTTAATTTATTCAAAAAGATAGAAATGGAGGGAGAACTTCCAAATTCCTTCTATGAAGCCAGCATCACTCTAATATCAAAGCCAGGGAAAGATACAAACAAAAAAGAAAACTATAGACCCATATCCTTAATAAACATAGATGCGAAAATTCTCAGCAAGATACTTGCAAACCTCATAAAGACACACATCAAAAAGATCATTGACCACAAACAAGTCGGCTTTATCTCAGAGATGAAGCGATGGTTCAATATACATAAGTCAATAAATGTCATAAATCAAATAAAAGGACTCAAAGACAAGAACAATGTGGTCATTTCAGTAGATGCAGAGATGGTCTTTGACAAAATTAAACATGCATTTATGTTCAAAGTCCTAGAGGGAATTGGACTGGAAGGAACATACCTCAACATAATTAAAACCACATTTAACAAACACACAGCCAACATCATTCTAAATGGAGGAAAACTGGAAGCATTCCCATTGAAATCAGGAACCAGACAAGGCTGCCCACTATCCCTATTCTCTTTAACATAGTATTTGAAACTCTTGCAAGAGCAATAAGAGAAGGAAATTAAAAGAGCAATAATTGGAAAAGAACAAATCAAATTATCCCTTTTTGCAGATGATATGATATTTTATCTAAGGGACACCAAAAATTCCACCCAGAAACTCCTAGAAATTAGTAACACGTTCAGTAAGTGGCAGGTTACAAAATTAACCTACAAAACTCTATAGCCTTTCTATAAACCAATAACAAGCAATCAGAGAAAGAGCACATGGAAATATTCCCACTCACAATGGCTGCAAAAAAATAAAATAAAATAAAATAAAAGATCTCAGAATATACCTGACCAAAGATGTTAAAGAGCTCTACAATAAAAATTTTAAATCTTTAAAGAAAGAAATTGAGGAAGACATCAGAAGATGGAAGGACGTCCCATTGACCATCCTTCCAAGAGTTGTATATAGATTCAATGCAATGCCAATCAAAATCCCCATGACATTTTTCACAGAATTGGAAGAAACTATCCTAAGATTCATATGGAAGCACAAAATACCTCAGAGAGCCAAAACAACCCTGAGCACTAAGAGCAATACCCAGGGGATTAGTATATCAGATTTCAAGCTGTATTATGGAGCTATAGTCATAAAATCAACATGGTACTGGCACAAAAATAGACCCATAGAGCAATGGAACAAAATTGAAGACCCAAATATCAGTAAATACAACTTCCGCCACCTGATATTTGACAAAAGGGCCAAGAATATTAACTAGAGGAAAGACAGCATGTTCAGCAAATGGTGCTGGCAAAACTGGATCTCACTTGTAGAAGAGTAAAACTAAACCCCTATCTTTCACCCTGAACAAAAGTCAATTCCAAATGGCTCAATGACCTCAATGTAAAGCCTGAAACTCTCAAACTATTAGAAGAAAACATTGGGAATAACCTACAAGACATAGGCGTAGGAAAGGATTTTCTAAAGCGGACATCAATTGCCCAGGAAACAAGGGCAGGAATTAAAAAAATGGGACCTCATTAAACTAAAAAGCTTCTGTACATCAAAGGAGACAGCAAAGGAAGCAAACAGAAAACCCACAGAATGGGAGAAAATCTTCACCAGCGACACATCCAACAGAGGTTTAATAACCAGAATTTAAAATAACCAGAACTCAAAAAAACAGAGAACCAAGACAAGAAGTAACCCAATTAAAAGATGGGCTAAGGACCTGAACAGAGAGTTCTCAAAAGTAGAAGTAAAGATGTCTACGAAACATCTTAAAAGATGTTCAACATCCCTAATAATGAAGAAAATACAAGTTAATACCACTTTAAGATTCTACCTTATCCTAGTCAGACTGGCTAAGTTCAAGAAAACAAATGATACAAAATTTTGGAGAGCATGTGGAGAGAGGGGAACATTCATCCACTGCTGGTGGGGCTGCAAACTTGTTCAACCCCTATGGAAAGCACTGTGGAGAACTTAAAAAACTACAAATGAACCTTTCATTTGAACCAGTTATACCACTCCTTGGAATATACCCAAAGAACTCATCCTATCGCAGGACACTTGTACATCCATGTTTTTTGCTGCTTTTTTCACAACAGCTAAGAGATGGAAGCAACCTAAGTATCCCTCAACTAATGAGTGAATAATGAAAATGTAGTTCATTTATACTATGGAGTTTTACTCAGCAGTAAAGAAAGATGAAATCATGAAATTTGCAGGTAAATGGATGGAACTAGAAACTCTTATACTAAGCGAAGTAACACAGACTCAAAAAAAAAATTGACATATGTTCTCCCTCATATCTGGATCCTAGAACCAGACTCTAACAAATAAGTACGCAACCAGACATAACTACAGAAACCAGGATAATGGAAAGGAAACAGGGAGGTAATGGAAAAGAAATAACCTGAAAGAGAAAAATAGTAGGAAACATGCCTTAATAAGGGAGATATGGATAAAAATTGGATTAGGTTAAGGGAGGGGGGAGGGAAGGGTATACAAGGAACCTAAGGGATAAAGGGAAAGAAGGAGCTCAAGAGAGGTAGGACCACAGGAGAATGGTATTATTTCAGGAGAAAGGGGAGCAATGGGGGCACCTTAAGTGGGAAAACCATGATGGAGGGGTGAGACAATGTGAGAGATAAACAATGCCTAGCTCGCTTTGAAAACCAGTGAGAACCATATTACTCCTACAATCTACTGACAAATTATACACAGGAGATCAAGAAATATATGTCTAGGTAACGTTTATCTGAGAACAACTTGTCTTTGCCTAAGACTTATCTACATGACACACAGTAATTAAAAATACCAGAATGGTGGAACTAACCTTCTTGAATTTTTAACAGACATACTTTGAGGTCTATAATAATTTGGTCAGAGGGACATAAAGGACACTTTTTGCTCCTTGCCCTCTTAGGTCAACTAGTTCCAGGGGACTATGATCATCTCTAAAAATATCCTATAATGGTGGTGGGTCACCTGTCCTCATGATCATGGAGGCCGAGGAGACCCCACCAGATGGACTTGAACCAGTATCCAGTCTACAAAGAGGAGGGTCAACAGAGAGGAATCATTTCCTCCGTGCTTCCAAGTGAAGCCAACCATGGTCGAGTAGGACCTTTGACTTATCTTCACATAGGTGGAACTGGTAAATGATAGGTGCCAGGGGCTCCTCTCAAGCTCACATGACCCCTGAGGAACAGATCCTTAAACGACCTTAAGAGTAAAAATAAATTGGTTTATCTAGACCAACTGTGCAGCCCTAAATACCCGAAAGGAAAGGATAACCAAAGATTAAAGGGACCAATATAATTTCATAAGAGACCATATGTATAGGTAAAGACTACATAGCAAGCAACAATGCCAGACAGGCGATACCTCCTTCTGAGTTGTTGGCCAGGGTGGCCAAAGGGATTCACAGATAGTAACCCAGCAAAATGAACAGCAGACCCTAATCTTATCTAAAGAAATATTGACAACTGATTGCTGCTAGATGAGGAACAGCTGACCCTCCTAACACAAAGACCTCTAGATAGGCTGACTAGATTCACCAGAAGGACAAGTAGTGGGGAATGGCTTGGGGAGCCAACAGCACAGCAGACAGTAGCAGGGATATCAGAGTATAAGGGCTCTAGTGGGGGGATGGAGGCTATGGGAGGGTACTATCTGGGAAGTGGGTCTATAAAAAAAAATTCTTCAAAACATAAAAATTTTTTCCTTGATAACTAGTAGATTTGAAAAACATTACCATTGAAATCTACCTGATGACTTTATATCCATGCTCAGATACTAAGGCACTCAGAAAGTAACCGACTGTGACTAGTAATAATCAGATATAAAGAGATTAGAAACGCATGTTCATCTTACTGTCAATTGTATTAAAAATGAATTTTTCTGTATGAAACTGTGTATTTTAATAATGAAATGG
>NW_008355253.1:862508-884896 GCF_000622305.1 Nannospalax galili | reverse complement strand
AGCCAATTTTGAAAGAGAGCATCTTAGCTCTTGAAATTGTTATTGAATATGTCAATGCTGTTGTAATGAAATCCCTCTTCTAATCATTTGGTTATGTAATAAATAAAATAATAATAATAATAATTAGTAGATGTGAAAAGCATTATGATTGATATCTACCTGATGACTATATATCCATTCTCAGATGACAAGGAGCTCAGAAATTAACTGTCACTAGTAATGATCAGATATATAGAGATTAGAAACGCATGTGCAAACATCTTAATGTCAATTGCATTGAAAATGAATTTTTCTGTATGAAACTGTATATTTTAATAGTGAAATGGAGATCTTTTTTAAAGGTTAAAACCTCATTTAATTTTATGTCTTATAGGGTTTATACTGAGTAAAATATTATATAACTGTAACAATTCAACTGTAAACCTAAAAATTAGAGCCAATTTTGAAAAAGATGCATCTTCACTCAGAAAATTGTTATTGAATATGTTAATGCTGTTGTAATGAAATGCTTCTTCTAAATATGTGGTTATTAAATAAATAATAAACTGAAAAAAAAGAATTTTATTTTGTGTTTGAAAAAAAATTGAAATATATGTCTAGGTAAGGTTTATCTGAGAACCATTGGTCTTTGCCCAATATTTATCTACATGACACACAGTAATTAAAAGTACCTGACTAGTGGAACTAACCTTCTTGTATGTTTAACAGACATGCTTTGAAGCCTCTAATAATTTGGTTAGAGGGACATAAAGGACACTCTTTGCTCCTTGCCCTCCTAGGTTGACTAGTTCCAGGGGACTATAAACATATCTCAAAATGTCCTATAACTGTGGTAGGTCACCTGTCCTTTCAATCAAGGAGGCTGAGGGGACCCCAAAAGATGGACCTTATCCAGTGTTTTGTCTACAAAGAGGAGGGTCAACACAGAGGAATTATTTCCTCCATGCTTCCAAGTGAAACCAACCATGGTTAAGCAGGATCTTTGACTTATCTTCACATAGGTGGAACTGATAAAAGAAAGGAGCCAGGGCTCCTCCCAAGCCCATGTGATCCCTGAGAAACAGATCCTCAAATGACCTTAAGAGTAAAATTAAATTGGTTTATTTCCACCAACTCTATGGTCTTAAACCTCTAAACGGAAAATTGTATTGGCCCTAATGATTAAAGGGGCCAATATAATTTTTTAAGATTCCATACGTGTAGCTAAAGGCTCCATAAAAAGTGACAATGCCAGATAGGAGATACCTTCTTTTGAGATTTTGGCTAGCGTGGTCAAAGGGACTCCCAGATAGTAACCCAGCATAGAATTGAGAAAATTAACAGCAGACCTTAATCTTATCTAAAGGAATATTGACAACTGATTGCTGCTAGATGAGGATCAGCTGACCTTCCAAAAACAAAGCCCTCTAGATAGGCTGATTTGATTTGCCATATGGACAAGTAGTGGGCAATGGCCGCGGTACTGACAACACAGTAGACAGTAGCAGGGATATCACATTATAAGGGCTCTAGTGGGGTGATGGATGCTATGGGAAGGTGCCATCTGGGAAGTCAGTGTATAGTCGAATAAGATGGCTTGGGATGTTCTGTGTGATACGCACACATTCACACACACACACACACACGCACACACACACACAAAATCAACAAATTTAAAACAATGTATTATATTTGAGGAGGAAGCATGGAAATTTACATCATGTTAATTAGTAGAGGTGATAAACATTACCATTGAAATCTACCCGATGACTTTATAGACCTGCACAGACACCAAGGATCCAAGTGTAACTGATTATGACTAGTAATAATCAGATACATTCAGATCAGAGATGCATGCACCAACATCTCATTGTTAGTAGCAAAAACAATTAGTCTTTCTGCAAGGAACAATATATTCTAACATGAAATGCAGAATGTTTTTAAAGGTTAAAAACTCATTTAATTTTTTTTTTTTATTTTTTGTCTTTTTGAAGAAGTGTCTCCCTGTATCCCCAGCTGTCCTGGGACTCACTATGTAGACCAGGCTGGCCTTGAACTCACAGAGATACTCCTGCCTCTGCCTCCCAAGTGCTGGGACTACAGACATGTGCCACTATGCCCAGATAATACTCAATTAATTTTATGTCTTACAGGGCTTATACTGATTTCAACATTGTATAACTGCATTAATTCAACTGTGAACCTAGAAACTTACAGCCACTTGTGAAAGAGATGTACTATTGCTCTGGAGTGTGTTACTGAATATGTTAAAGCTGTAATGAAATGCTTCTTCTAATCATGTAGTTATTGAAAATTTTTAAAAAAGTTATTTACTTCGTGTTAAATAGTAGAGGTGATACTATTTTACCAGTGAAATCTACCTGATGACTTTATATCCATAGTCAGGTGCTAAGGATCTGAGTGTAACCAACTGTGATTAGTAATAATCAGATACATAGAGATTAAAGACACATGTGCAACCATCTAAGTCTTAGTAGCACTAAAAATGTAGGAAACAGCATATATTAAAATGAAATGGAGATCTTTTTTAAAGAGTAAAAACTCATTCAATATTGTGTCTTACAGGGTTATATTGAGTTCAATATTGTATGACTATATTAATTCAACTGTGAATCTAAAAATTTAAAGCCACATTTGAAATACATGTATCCTTGCTCTGCAATGCGTTACTGAATATGTTAAAGCTGTAATGAAATGCTTCTTCTAAAAAAATTAAATAAATAAATAAATAAAAATAATAAATAAAATATTAAAAAATCATTGAGTTCTCTAAAGTATTAAAAGCTGGAGAGTATCCAAATTCATCATTACATATGAACATTAACTATTATGTTAACATGAATTAATTTTTCCAGGGGTCATTAGACATTATTTTGTTCATATTTAATAATGTTTTATAATTGTTTCTGTATATATGTTTTGGTGCCCTAGAATATGTACATAGTATTCATACTGTAAATTTTGTCAAGTTTTATGGAGGAAATGCTCCCCAATTTCTCAACATTATAATTTTACCCTTTTTGATATATTTGTCTTTGAATATGTGATGCTGATTTATGCTTAGTATGCAGACTCAAGGGATTTAACTTAATTCTTATTCTGTTTTATAAATATGACCCTAACATTTAAATCTTAATCTGTGACTGAATTGGAATCTTCTAATTATTTATGAAAGAAATGACTGTTTCTACTGTTTATGGTCATGTTTATCATCAAATTTAACATGCTTCTGTCTATCCCTTTACATACTAATACAGGCGACTAAATTTATTTTGTTTTGGTTTTCTGACGTGGTCTCCCTATGGTCCCAGCCTACCTGGAAGTCATATGATACTTTTTTTGTTATTGCTGTTTTTTGAGACAGTCTCCTTGTAACCCCAACTGACCTGGAACTCATTTTGTAGACCAGGCTGGCCTTGAATTCAGAGATTACCTACCTCTGCCTCCCATAGTGCTAGGATTAAAGGTGTGCACTACCATGCTAAGCTAATTAAATACTATTTTTAACATTTATTTCTCTATCATTGTGTACATGCATATATATGTGTGTGCCACAGTGTGCATTTGGAGTTTGGAGTCAGTTTTCTCCTTCCAACATATGGGTATATGTTGGGGAACCCTGCTGCTAGGGTTGTAGTCCTCCATGTCTGGAGACCACTAAGGGGCTTGGTGCCATATGGAAGGACTCCCCTTCTCAGCAGGGGGCCTCCTGATCTCTTCCTGACTACCTGGAAAGTGCTGCCAAGCAAGGTTGCCTGACCTTGTTTGGAACATGACCTTTGGCATAGTTACCTGGAGTAAAAACTACCCCCAGGTTTTTTCTACATGATAATTAGGCATTGTCCGGTAGTCAGACATAGGAGCCTACTGTCACATGGAAATAAAGCATACTATAAGCACCTATCAGCTGAGGCATTAGCTACTGCCTCCAGACCATATTTTCCCTACTTCTCGCATTTAATAAACGGAGCTGTTTCACTGAATCTAGAGCTGTTTAGCTGAGTCTGGAGCTGTTTGCATCATTGAACCTGCCTCCCCGGAAGGGCTTTCTTCCATCAGTGCTCACTGGCCATCCTGACCCATTCATCGCTTCTGCTCCCTTTGTCCTTGTGGAGCGGTGGCCAACAAGCCACGAGGAGAGGGAGCGACCCCACAGGTATAGGGAATGAACTTAAGTATGTCAACCTGGGCAGCAACGTACCTTTACTCCCTAAGACAACTTATCAGCCCTTGTAGACAGAATTAGGGTAGAACATGAACGTTGTCATCTATTGAATGGTTTAATTAATTGATGCATTCACAACTAAAAATTTTTTTTATTGAGCTTTTGTATATTTCATACAATAGTTCTTAATCAAAGTTAAACTCCCTCCCTCATCCATGCCTCCACACCCCCTCCCAGTCCTCATGTACTGCACCATACATTCAGTCAAGCATTCACACCCAGATGTTCTTTAATGCAAGTTCATCCACTGGAGTCTTGTCAGTCTATCTAGAGATCTTAAGGAAAGTCTACTCTCCTTTACCCAGCAATAATCAATCTCCAATAATTAAGGCTAGGACAGCCCACCAATCCATTTCCCTACCTCCACTCTAGGCTCTTGTCTGGCTGATTTAGTGTAGGTCTTTTGCTCAATGCAATCATCGGGGCAAGTTCACTTGAACAAACTTCCAGTAGCCTGAAAGCTTCTATTTCCCTATGTTCACAGACCAGCCTTGGATTTTACAATCTTTCTGCCCCTTCTTTCTTAGTGGTCCCTGAGCTGTGGATGGGTGAAGTTTAATAGGAGAATTCTTTAAGAAACTAAAAATGATCCTACCATATGATCCAGTTATAGCACTCATTGCCAAATACCCAAAGGGCTCATCCTACTGTAGAGATACTGTACAACCATATTTGTTGCTTCTCTTTTCACAATAGCTAAGAAATGGAAACAACCTAAGTGTCCTTCAGCTGACAAATGAATGAAAATATGGTACATTTACACAATGGAATTCTACTGAGCAGTAAGGAAAGATGACATTATGAAATTTTATGTGTGTACATATCCTGATATAACAGCAGGAGCCAGGAAAATGGAAAGGAAGCATGGTGGTAAAGGAAAATAAAAAAAGAGCCCCAAAGAAGGAGATAGTAACAAGGAGGTGGGGAAAGTAAGTGTGTTTGGCTGAGAGGGAAAGGGGAGGGATATGCAGGGGAACCATGTGGGTGGAAGAGGAGGGAAGCCAGGAGAGGAGGATGGCAGAAGGCAGGTGTTATGTGAGGGGGTGGGGATAATGGAGTCACTCAGAATGGGGATGGGGGAAGGAGGAGGGAGATGGGAGGGTGAGTGTTAGCTCAGGAACAATTAGAATAAGCAACTGGAAGTGGGAACAATGGAAGATGGATTGTTTAAGTAAGTCACAGAGAATACGAAACTGTGAAGTGTTCAACAATGTCTGCCCTACCACAATGGGCTAAAAACCTCTCAAACCACCAGCTAATTAAATCTTACCTTCCTTAAGTTGTTCTTGTGATGTATTTGGTCATAGCAATGAAGCATCTCACAAGAATCAAATTGCATTTTTTTGTTTTGTTTAAATAGGAAATATTTTTTTATTGTATTTCTGCAATTTTAATACAATGGAGTTTGATAATATTTGGATCCCTTCCCTTATTTGCATTTTTGATAGTGGTAGTTCCATACAAGTAATGAATAAGATAGAGAAGGGAAAAAAAAATCTAGCTTCATGGTAGTGATCTGGGGATGAAAAAACGGGTTTTGAAGTATAAAAGCCCTTGCTTTTATTTGCATTGCTCCTACTGCTGGAGTCACAAGGAGGGGTTATATGCATGGATCATACTTCACAGTTTTCTTCAAGATTTTATTTCAATATCAAACTGTCAAAATTCTGATGACTAGGAGATCACTCATCACTAATTTTTTATTTATATGGACAATGACAAATTTGTTCTTTTCTGTTATTAATTTTAATGGTGGTAAGGGAAAACACATAATGCTTTCTACTTTCACACTAATTAATTTCTGTATTCATTTAGAAACTTTTTATTTGTATTAATATTTCTCTATGAATTAGCAGTAAGGCAGCATATAAGTATATATTATAATAATTATTGTATGATAAGGGAATATGAATCAAATCAATTTATTATTTACATTTATTTAAGCTTTCACAGTTAATGATGCCAACACTGACAAATATTTTATTTTGATTTCAGCCTCCACATAGGTAAACCTCCACCTATTTTGGTGGTTAACCACACGTTTCTTTTCATCATTCTTTCTTTTTTGAGTCCTTTGTATATTTTGAATGTTAAACCTCTGTCAGATGTGTCACTGGTGAAGATTTTTTCCCACTCTGTGGGTTTTTCTCTTCACTTTCTTGATTGTTTCTTTTGTTGTACAGAAGTATTTTAGTTTAATAAGGTCCCACTTGTTGATTGTTGACCTTAATTCATGAGTAACTGAATTAGAAAGTCCTTTCCTACACCTAGAGCTTGTAGGTTATTGCTAATGCTTTCTTCTAATAGTTTCAGAGTTTTGAGTTTCATATTGAAGTCTTTGATCCATTTGGAGTTGATTTCTGTGTAAGATTAAAGATAATGATCTAGTTTCATTTTTCTATAGGTGGAGATCAAGTTTCGCCAGAAACATTTGTTGAAGATCTGTCTTTTCTCCATTGTGTGTTCTTAGCACCTTTGTCAAATACTAGGTGTCTTAAATAGCATGTACTAAAGTTTGGGTCTTCAATGATGTTCCATTGATCTATGTGTCTATTTTTGTACTAGTACCATGCCATTTTTATGACTATAGCTCTGTAGAATACTTTTGCATCTGGTATAGTAATACCCCAGTGTGGCTCTTTGTGCTCAGGATTGCTTTGGCTATCCAGGGTCTTTTGTGCTTCCATACAAATTTAAGGATTTTTTTTCTAATTCTGTGAAGTATGTCATGGTGATTTTTATTGGGGTTGCATTAAATCTATATATTGCTTTTGGTAGTGTGGTCATTTTCACAATATTAATTCTTCCAATCCATGAGCATGGGAGGTCCTTCCATCTTCTGGTGTCTTCCTCAAACTCTTTCTTTAAAGATTTAAAATTTTTGTTGTAGAGATTTTTGATGTATGTTCTCCCTCATTTGTGGATCATAGTACCAAATCCTTAGTGTGCATATCCTGACATAAATATGGAAAGGAATAAGGAAGGTAAAGGGCAAGAAGGAACCAAGAGAGAAAAGTAGTAGGAGAAAGGTGTTACTAAATGAGAAATGTACAAAAAGGGTTAAAGGGTAAGGGGGTAGGGAGGCTATACAAAGAACTACAAGAATAAAGGAGAAAAAAAAAACCTCAAGAAAGTTAAAAAAAAAAAAAAAGCCTTAAGCACAGAAGGAATGCCCCTGCCCCCGCCAAACCACCCACAGGGAAGAAAGCCCTACCAAAAGTCAAAAAGTTATTAATGAAAATCCCAGTGCCATAGGTTGATTTTCCCCTTATGAGCTGTTGGCCAGAGGTGCCCTAGAAGCCCCCCAAACAATGAAGGCCATTGCCAATAGTGTTGGTTGTAAACCGGAAGTGGATGGTAAAACACTATTGCTGAAGACACTGAATGATGTGAGCCTGGGAAAGGGAGAAATCAAGCTTGGATAAGCTGGAAACTCCCTGCCACTGGATGGGTTACTTTCATGGTGCCAGGAGGCTACATGCAGATGGCTGGAGAGGAACTATAACTCTGCTCAGCAATGGACTCCATATGCTGCACTGTCAACACATGAGCAAGATGTTCCAGCTGGTGCAATAGTACTGTGTCTAGTGTATGTACAACCAGCAAATTTTCCGTTGGATACAATGCCCACTCCTAGAGGTGGAACACACATCTGGTACTGTAGACCAGACCAACCCCTTGTAGTAGGGGAGAATATAGGCCCCAGTGGGGAAGCCACTATAATTGTTTTGTTAAATGGATATAATGCACCTGCTAAAGTACTGTCCAAGCATTTGTGTTTATGCCCGTAGTTTAAGTTATTATAGCAGCCACTGATTAGATGCTCTTGGTTTTTTCTGGTTGTGTTTCTGCAGTAGATGGAATCCCACTGAAATGGATCAACAGCCCATGGAAAACAGAGGATGTCGAGACCCAAAATTTCAGTGCCTTGCCACAATGGGAGGAAGATCATCCCACACTTATCACCCCCTCCAAGGCTCAGGAACTATTGTTGAAGAGGTTGGCAGAAAGAATGCACAAGCTGGAGGAAGGGGTGGAAAGTTAACTGGAAGTATCCTTTTACCTCTATGCAGGCAAGCTATAGTCACACCTCTGTCCCATGCTTGTCAAAGATCTGATGGAGGAGCCAATTACCCTTCCCATCCAATCAGTTGTCCTTAATTGTACATGGGGGAGGGGCTAAAGATATATAACCCAACAATGCCATGAGGCACCTCTCTCATCATTCTGTGCAACTGTTGGGAAGTCACAGGATCTATAGTGAGTGTGGACTTTCTAGGGCAGCTGTAAATGGGGAGAGGGACACCCCCTCTTCTTCAAATAAACTCCCATCCTATGCTCTTTTAGAAAGCCCAATAAAATCATTAGGGATAGGGCTCAGGTCCAGGTGACCCCAGACCCAGAAACCATGAGGCTCCTAAGAGGAGCTGAGTCAAACAACTCCCAGCCACCTGCAAGTGAACAGAAACAGCCCCAAAAAGTTAATGACCAATGTATTGTGATCACCGTAGCATGCCCCACAGGCTGACAAACAGATTTTCCAAGCCCTTAGCTGCAACTAATTCCTGGAACCCTGTAATTGTAGAAAAACATGTTTTACAGTAAATGTTTTCCCCAATATACTTCACCAGGTACAGACTCCATGCCTTTCATTGAGCAAGCAGCCTCTAAAACAGTCTCAAACAGCAGAAAAATATTCTTTTTCTCCATTCTTTCCATTTATAAGCTACGTGTCTGCATCCAATAGGCTGCTGGTTCATCCTCACACCTGAGTTGAGGACCAGCCCGGCCAAACCTAATTAAACTCTTGATTTGCCAGAGTCATCCCAACCCCTGCCACCTTTTTATCTAACAATTAGGATGTGTCCCCTCTGCCCCCGCCGCCAAAAAATATTTAATGTGTATGAGTATACTGCCTGCATGTGTACAAGAGCACCAGTGCCGAGCAATGACTGCAGAAGTCAAAAGGCGGCCCTGGGTTCCCCCTGAAACTGGAATTATAAACAATTGTTAGCTACCATGTGGGTGCTGTGAATCCAACCCAGGTACTCTGCAAGAACATCCAGTGTTCTTAACTACTAAGCCATCTCTCCAGCCCCCCATTCAACAATTTTCATGTTTCTTAAAACCCAAAGGTTCACTGTTCTAGAGTTCTTAAATAGTCACCAGGATACTTTGTTTTGCTACTGACACTCTGCTTGACATCAGGCAGTTCTTTTTACCTCTCTAAGCCTTAATTCCATCTTTCATTACTTGGAAAAATGAAAGAATATTAGAGCAAACGATTTTAAAGATTCCCTTCAGCTCTGACAGTCAAGCACTTAAAGTGTTATATGAAAGCTATCAGATAAGTCAGTAATGGAACTGGAAATAAAAAGCTTAGGATATGCCTTTAGCTTAGCTCTTTATAGGAAAATGGAGATTTTGTAAGAGAGAGTAGAAGAATAAATGAATAAAAAGTATAGAATGTAACAGTAAAGGTGAAAAATAATGGAGTGAATTAACTGAAAAATGGCCAAGGACAAAATGCATGGACACTACTGCATAAACTCTTCCCAAAGATGTACATACACAAAATCCAGATCACTCCTTGATTGACTGATTGATTGATTGAACGACTGATTGATTGACTGATTGATTGATTGGATTATTCTGTGTGTCTAATGTGTGTGCACGAATATGTGGATGAGAAGATCATAGGACAATTACCTGGAGCGCGCGTTCTTTCCTCCCAACTCCACGTGGATTACAAGGATTGAATTCAAGTGGCCAGGTTTGATTGCCAATCTCCATTACCAAATGAGCCATGTAAACTGGCCTCAGGAGCCATTTCTATGATTCCTATCATTCCTGAACCTCTCCAGTTTTTAGATATGCAAATATCTGAAATACCTATCCAATCATAACTCTGTAACATCTACAGGGGCTCTGGTTTCTTTGCATCATTGTGCTTATTCCCCAGCAATCTCCTGAATCAGATTTATCTTTGTCTCTAATATTCACAGCAGACAGCACAGCAAGTGATATTCTCCTTCTTTCCCACTGCCCTCCTACGTCACCTCTTCTTTAGCCCTGTCTTATACTATACCTTGCTCCAACACAACCAGCGTTTAAGAAAAACACAGAATGAAATAATTTCATTTTAAAGTTATTTGAGACAGAATTCAGTTAGCTAGCCAGGTACTTACTCTCTCAGATTCAGATTATTAGCGGTCCTCCTGCCTCACCTATAATCTTCTCTAAGTGATGAGATTATAGGTGTATACCACCACAGCTGACAAAAACACCATTTGTTTTCTGACTCTGGATTCTAGTAGTTTTTAAATTTCTTATTCATTATTTTTATTTTATGTGTATGAGTGTATTGCCTGCATGTGTATAAGTGCACCCGTGTTATGATGGTTGTTAGCTGCCATGTGAGTGCAGGTCCTCTGCAAGAGTAGTCAGTACTCCTAACTGCTGAGTGAACTTTCCAGCCCCTCTTTCAGGAGTTTCATAAAGACTGTGGTGCATCTTCCAAGACCATCAGCTGTTGTGGCTATATAAGCATGAAGATAAGTGGTGATGCAGGAAATCAAAGACATGACTATGCTGTAGAAATAAATGTTCTAGACTTTGTTCTCAATTGTGATATAAAACAATGAGAAAAATGAAAATAGTATCTACTGTGAAATTTATAAGGTTTTTTAAAAGCTGCACTTGAATACAAATTAAATTCATTATTATTATGATCAATAAAATAGTTACATGCATATTCAAAGAACATAGAAGCATAAAATTCCAGTTTTAGATTTTGAAGAGCAGTGTAGGTCAGTAACCCAGGAACCACTCTCCAGGTATAATCTGAGAACCCATTGATGATTAATCCCTATTTCCTGATACCTCAGGAGTCCCATTCTTGTGCTAAAGGTTTGACAGTTTCTGGGAAGCCACCTGTCTTCAGGCCACGTTGGAAGCCTGTAGAAACTGAGTTCTGATGTCAGAATATAGCGGCTGTGGCAGGAGCAACAGCAGCAGAGAGTAACAAAGTGGCTGAACTCACCAGAGAGATGCAAATATAATCAAGCTTAAAATGGAGCTTTCTCCTCAGAATTCCTTAATCTTGGTTGCCAATGGAAGGGTGCCTCCTACTTTTATGGATGATTTTCCCACTTCAAACCCACTTCAAATAATCTGATGGAGAAAATATTTCACAGGTGTCCCCACATCTTTTTTATTTTTATTTTTTAGTTAGTTGAAGATACAGTCAAGTTGACAATATTAAACATCTCACATCTTTTTTAAATTTTTGACTTTTAATCTCAGAAAATATGGGTTTATTTCCTGTGAATTCAATTTGATTCTTTTTGGGCTTGGCTCATAAGGTGAACTCTATTTTCAATAAGAAAATAGAAAAATATTCTAACCTGACTCTGATTCCACTGTCAAAAAGAAATAAAATAAAAAGAATCTCTCTTGAAAAAAATAACATGAAGGTTTGCTTTTATCAAGAGAAATTAGAAAGTGAAAACTCACATCTTAAAGAGAGAAGACCTTCTTTACAATCTAGATAGATTCCAGTGGATGAACTTGCACTGAAGGACATCCAGGTAAATTGCTTGAATAGATAGGACTTAGCATGTTTGGCAGAATATGTGAGGCCCAGGGCAGCGGGGCATAGATGGGGGAGGGGTTCCTAATTTGATCTTAATTTTATTGAGAACTGTTGAATGATATGTACGAAGGCTCAGTAAAAACTATTTTTAAAAATTGTTCAACTGTGCTTGAAATATTTTCAATATGAAACAGATACATTAAAAAACCCTGAACTCTCAATATCTTTCAAGACCATTAGTTGCAGCTTTAAAAATGTAAATAGCTAATTTTTCCTTGTAGGAATTCAATTCACATTTATTCTTCTTATGGTCTTTGAGAGGTGTTGTACATGATGGGTCAACTGCTTAAAAAGCAAAGGATTTCTATATTCAAGTAAACCCAAGAAACAGGAAGAATGACTAACGATGATAATGGCTAATTTTCTTAATGGCCTGCTAGTTCTGGGCATAGGGAAATTTGAGGCATTAATACCAGAGCTCAGTTATTTGGAGAAGAGATTTTTTTTTGCTATTCCTTGTGGGAGATTCAGCAAGCATTTTATCTGGAAGATGATCTCTTTCTATTAATTGCTCTTATTATATTAAGATAAAGCTGAAGCTGTTCACAATCTGGCAGCAGACATATGTAGATCTGGAATTGTGACAAAATTCTTACATCTGAATCGGTCATGTAAGGAAGATCCAGGGAACCTGTCATCTCTGTAAACGTGAATAACAAAACCGTTCTCACACAGAACACTCAGTAGAAAGGAAGAATCACAATGTTTAATTTTTCTACATAATGCTGTATCTGTCTTGTTCTGTACATTAGAAATGCACCATTTTCGGGCAGACTTCTCTGTTAAGTGGGTTTTATGTGTAACCCAACATACATGCTTCTGCTCCAGGAAATTAAAAACTACCAACACATTCAGAAGGGGAAAATTTATGCTCCAAACCAAAGTGAATAGACTGAAGAAATATGGTTTAATATGCATGTTGGAGTAGGTTGTCAAAAAGGAGTGGCATCTGTAAATGTGTGAAATTTTCTAGAAAATTATTGCAAATCGTTGAATCCACTGACAGTGATTGTTTTCTTTACCAGGTTTCAGGAATGAGGAGGTGTGCTGCAGTAGCTGTCAGTAGGTCATCCACATTTCCCCAGAGCCCTGGACTTGACAGAATCCCCCTCAAACTTTTACTATGATGTTCTCATTGAAAGGAAAGCCCTTGGTGATGGAGCACTGACTAAACAATTTAGAGGAATTTGCCCAGCTTTCTTGGCTTCCAGCTGCAAATTATTCTAATCTGTGCTCAGGCCTCTGTTTCTCCCTTAGCAGACTCCCTTTCTCCGGACTTCAAAAAGGAATTGTGCCGCCATTCAGGAAATAATGATGAACAAAGTAGATAAGAGGAGTTGTGGAGGATAGTAAAAAAAAGTCAGAAAATTTGACCCTGTCCTTTACCAGCAGTAGGTCTGGAGCTCTATTACTACTATTAATATTTTTTTCCATCTCAAATCTTATGAAACAGAGACAAAATAATAATACAGACTGCAACGGTCAATTTAAAAAGTGCCCAATATTGATGCAGTGTGGAGATAGAAAAGTTCCACAAGTAGGCAATAATGTAGCGGACTCTAAATTCTGTATCATTGGGACCAAGATATTATTTTTAATTTAGCCAGATAAAAGCAAAATTACTAATGTGCTAGCAGTTTACATGTTTCTTTTTTCTATAGTAGTAAAATTATAAATGCCCAAATAGGATATACTTGCATAATTTAAATACATTGTGCATTGAAAAGAATTTTTTAAAGTAATTTTTTATTAAATTTTAAAATATATTTTGATAATTTCATACATGTATATTATCTTCGCATTATTCCCACCCCTACCAATCTCCCTCCAACTCATCCCATGCTCCCCACTTCTTCAATTTCTTGTCTCCTTCTTTGGCTCTTGTGTATTTTACATATGTATAATGCTCTGAGTCCATTTAATAGAGCTTATGTATATCTGTGTTTATGACTGATCACTTGGATTAGAAGACCTATCAGGGAGCTTCTATCTGGAGAAAACTGACTGTCCCTTCTTCAGCATCCTTTGATTGCATGTAACTCTCCCCCATTCAGCCTCCATTGATTGCCCATAGCTCTTTACCTTGAGGTGGTACCCCATGAAAGTTTGCCAATACAAATTAGCATGTCAACTGGTTTTGTCATTAGCCAGGTTTTTGTTGGCTACCATACTATGAAGATTTTATGGGTACGGCTTCAATAACATGTCTATAAAAGATTATCTAACAGCAGAGAACTTGTACCTAAGGGCCTTACAATCCATCTGTCCCCAGTTCAATGCTCTTCTTTGAACCTTAGATATAGAGGTTACAATATAGAAGCATCACTTAAGGCTAGACACCTCACAGTTACTTACTCTGCATTTAACGAGTTGTGGAACTTTATAATAATTTCTATCTGTTGCAAGAAGAAGGTTCACTGATGAGTGGTGAGAGTTACATTTATCTTCATATGTAGCACTCTTTCCTCCCTCCCCAGGTAGTACCCAACATTTATTTTCCTTAATTTCCCCATTGATAACAACTGTATTCTACTATCTCCCTCTCCTGAGCTCCTTCTCCCCTCTCACACCTTGTTCCTTTCCATTTTCCTAACTCCTGTTGTTACTTCAGGCTATATACTCACAATTAAATGTTTTGAGGTAGGAGAGAATCACTACCCTTGTTTTTCTGAGTCTGGGTTACCTCACTCAGTATAACAATTTCTAATTCCATTCAGTTATCTGCAGATTTCTTTTATTTTGTATAGTCTTACTGAATTTTTTGTTTATCTCATACAAAACATTTTAATCTTCTTTATACCTGCTTCCCCATGTGCCCCCTCCCAACCCCGCCACCAAATTTCATGCATTTATGCAAATTTCATGATTTCATTTTTCTTTCAAGATGAAATAGAACTCTGTTGTGTAAATATACCACATTTTCATTATCATTCATCATTTGAGGGACATTTAGGTTGTTTCTATTTCCTGCATATTGTGAAAAGAATAGCAATAAGCAGGACTGAGCAAGTATCTGTGTAGTAAAAAATCGAGTTTTTTGGGTATCTGCTAAAGAGTGTTAGAGCTAGATCATATAATAGATCTACTTGTATGGAAATAAAATATTAATAACTTTATTAAATAATGGTTATATAATTTTTTGACAATACAATATAATGCTGATAAATGTGTGATCAAATATACATCGAGAGACTGACATTTTAAACAAAATATATATGTAAAAATTATCCCTAACTTTTAGCATTACTTCTACCACCTCATATTTTTCTTACTGAGAAAAAAAATCCATTAAAATGTATTATTATTATTATTATTGTGTTAATGACGTGTGTGTGTGTGTGTGTGTGTGTGTGTGTGTGTGTGTGTGTGTATAAATGCAGTGCCTTTATAAGACAGAAGAGGGTACCAGATTCTCTGGAGCTGGAGTTACAATTGCCTGACCTGAGTGCTGGAAACCAAATTCAGCTCAGGCCCTCTGCAAAATTAACAAGTGCTCTTAACCATTGAAGCATCCCTCCAGCCCATAGAATCTGTTTTTTAAGATATTATATGTTGCCTGTGTAAATACTTTTTACTTATGGACAACTTAATCTTATGAATTTTAAAGTAGGGCATTAATAGATCAATTTAACCTTAATTTTTTTAGGTTCTGTCCTTGTGCTATGTCAACTTCTCAAACTTAAGATTTCTTTATTTTCACTGCATTTATTATCTTACTGGGGCCATGTGCCTTGGCACATTTGTAGAGTAAGTTCAGAGAATAACTCGTGGGAGAAAGTTCTGTCTTTCTCACATATAGGATGCAGGGATTGAACTCAAATCATCACGCTTGACAGCAACCACTGTTGCTGAGCCAATCCAGTGGTCCCAACTTTATATTTCTTGAAGAATAGTCAACACTCTCTTGGCTTGACCAGTGGTCACCTCCTTCCAGTATCACAGCTTCATTCTTCAGTGGAAATCTTTCCTTCCCAGATACTTCATATTTCAGTGTTATCTAATGTCTGGACCATTTAGCCTTGATTCTTTTTGGTAATAAACACTTTTGCTGGTTTGCACTTTAATTCTTTGTGTCCTCTCATTGTTCTCCAGTAGAAATAACAAAGTAGGACAGCTTCCAGAGAGCTACTTAATTCATCAGAGCCTTGTTTACTGTTTCCTTCATCAATAATTTCTATTTCCTCTAGAGAATACCTGTTTTCTGCTGTTAGTCCTAACTGCTCGTTCCTCTGGAGGAAACATGCATTAAAACAGTATTTTTCCCTGAAATGTCTTTTCTCAAATTTAGTCATACCAGCATGCTCTCATGTAGAAACTGAATTCCCTTATTTTGCTGAATTGCAATCTCAGGAAATATAGCTGGTAAAAACAAGTGTTTAAGCTGCAACTAGCATTGTGTTGCAGCTCCCCGTATTCCTAGATGAAGAGGAAATCTTTTGGGAATCAAAATGCATCATCTATAGGAAAAAACAAACTAAAACCTAACTACTTGAAAAATGTAGACTATAAGGAAAATTTATGAATTTCTAATATGAGTCAATGAATACAAGACTTTAAACAAATTGCTAAGAGCATACACCCTCCAGTTATCTCCATTGAAATCATAGATTCTTATGCCATAACATTCTTATGAACAAAATAAGTTCAAATAATGATAGAAAATTAATAGATCCTGAAAAAAATGTCATTTCTCTAATGTGTTAGAGATTTGTATTCCAGAAATGTCTCAGTGCCCAAGACACACACACACACACACACAGAGAGAGAGAGATAGAGAGAGAGAGAGAGAGAGAGAGAGAGAGGCATATTTTTACATTTTTATTACTATAATGAAATGCATGACAAAGTAACTTCAAGAAGTGTTTATGTTGGCTCATAGTTTGATGGTGCAGTCCTATAGGGTAAGGAGAGTATGAAGATGAGAGGGGCTCTGGGCTGGAGGCAGAATGTGTGAGGCTTTTGGCTCACACCTCAGAGAAATAAGAATGCCAACAGTCAACTGAATTTCTCCTTTTTCTCTCTTTTTCTTCAATTCTGACCACAGCTCATGAGATGGTGCTGTCTGCTTTTCAGGGTGTGTCTTATTTCTTCAGTTAATCTCTAGAATGAGACTCATAGATATACCCCAAAATAAGTTTTCTCAATGATTCCAAATCCAGCCAGGTTGACAATAGAAATAATGACAGAATCCAACAGAAAGGAAGAAGCTATATTGTGTAGACATCCTAGTAGGCCAGGAAGTAAACAGACTCTCATTTCTGTCTCCCTGGTCAGTTTGTAGTAGGAGAATTAGAGAAAGGAAAGAGAAATTTTTCTTTCATTGGCTAGCAGGTAGGGACAGACTTAGTGCTCTCCTCTACAGGCACAAATGCTCATCTTTCACCCTCTGAACATGTGGTAGATCTCAGGAGTCATTACTCAAGGGAGATTTGAGCTTATGATATTACTAATGAGAGGTACTGGTTTCTTCTGAGACTGTCCATTATTGAAACATAATAGACATGGTTTGGCCAGTTCTAAACCATGCTTAGATGGACTCTAGAGGCTTTTCCTAAAAGATGACTTATTTGCAGACTTGTGTTTCCTTTTGTCCATTGTCTGAATTTGTCACAATGTGTGACCATTGCAAAAAAAAAAAAATCCCATTGCATTGGACTTCTTTATTTAAAGGCAGTTTGTAAAGATTATTAAGTTTTAGGCAGTTTGTAAAGGTTACTAAAGCTGAGAAATAGTGGATACTAGTAGGATTAGGAGGAGTGAATTTCACACAGACCATATCCTAATCAGTAAAAATAATGGTGCCATATTCATTACATTCTTTATTCTGTATATATGTGAATATGTGTGTGTATGTGTGTGAATGAATATGTGTGCATATTTGTGTGTGTATGTATGTAGCAGCTACTATGCCTCATTTGTATTAGTAGATAATATGACTATAATGGTAAATGTAAATTTCACTGCACTGATATATAGTATATTCTAAGAAGAGTAGAAACAAATGAACAGCATATATACACAAACATAATAATAATGAAGAGGGATTTTTTAATGCAATAAAAAAAAGTGAAACACCATGTTGAATAAAGAAAATCTAAGACAAAGCAACTGATCATGGACCCTTATATCACATAAATATATCACATTATCACATTGTACAATCCTATTCTTTATACCACATTCTAGGTGATAATGAAATTATTTAGTACAAAGATATTTTTAATCTACAAATATTTAACAGAGTGTTGAGCTTGTTATACATCTGTGATTCCATGAGTTGGTAAAGGATGTAGTAAAAGTTAATCAGTCCTACAGTTAAAATTCTCAGGATTTTGGACGACAACTATTGGACTGTTGTGGATACCATTCTATATGACTAATGTAAGACTATGTCATTATATACCCTACTTATTTTTGGCAAGGCAATTATTTAGAATATATTATTTAATGTACATTGCAAGCTATAATGGACTTTTTAAGAAAAGAAATAAAAATGGCTAAGAAATACCTCATACAGTGTTCAACATCCTTAGCAAGCAGGTAAAATAAAAACTAAAACTACTTTAAGATTGCATCTTCCCTTCATCGGAATGGCTAAAATCAAGAAAAGATGACAACAAATGCCGTGAGGATATAAGGAAAGGGAAGCACTCGTTCACTGCTGGTGGGATTGCAAACTGCCACTCTAGAAATCAGTGTGGAGAATTCTTCAAAAATAAAAATAAAAATAGCCCACAACCTGATTCAATCTCCAGCTCCCACATCTTCTTTTCCTTCTAGCCCTGGGCACAGGCCCACTTTTCCCTCTTCATACCCCAGACCTTTGGACTACCCTCTTGGCCCAGATCCCCTGACTGCTTCCTGATCCTTTGTACCCAGACCAACCCAGTTCTTCAGTATAGTTCCCTAGATAGCTCACAGCTTGCCCCCACACCCAACTTGCCTTTGCACATCAGAGACCAGTCTTCTACTTTGGCTATCTCCACCCCAACCGACTTAAGATTCCTGAGAACGGCCTCCTTCCCTGTTAAGTATGAAGCCACCCACTGCTCTTGACTCCCACAAACTGATTCAATCTCCTGGATCCGACATTCCATTCTCCTTCTAGCCCTGACACACTTCTTCTCTTGGCACCCCAGGCCTCTGGACTACCCTCCTGGCTCAGATTCCCCACACTGCTTCCTGATTCTTTGCATCCAGTCCAACCCAATTCTTCAGTCTAGTTCTCCAGAGACCTCACAGCCTGCCCCTACCCCCAACTTCCCTTTTCACACCTCAGACTGGACTTCTTCCCTGAATTTCCCTGCCCCCAACTTGCCTGGGATTCTTGAGGCCAGCCTCTTTCCCTGGATAAGTTTGACCCTACCAACTGTGCCTTTATTCCCACAACCTGATTCAATCTCCAAGCTCCCACAACCCATTTCCTTCTATTCCTGGACACAGGCCCACTTCTCTGGAGACTCCAGACGTCTGGACTACCCTCTTGGTGCAGGTACCCCCACTGCTTCCTGATCCTTTGCACCTAGGCCAAACCAATTTTTATCCTAGTTCCCAAGTCCCTCAAAGCCTGCTACCACCCCCAACTTAACCTTTACACATATTTCTTCCATGGCTCTCCCCACCCCCAACCTGCCTGGGATTCCTGAGGCCAGCCTCCTTCCCTGGTAAGTTTGATCCATCCCAATGCACCTTCACTCAAACAACTTAATTCAGTCTCCCAGCTTCCACATCCTCTAGCCCTGGGCATAGGTACACTTCTTCTCTTGGTACCCTGGACCTCTGGACACAGATCCTTGGTACCCCAGACTTCTGGACACAGATATCTTGGCACAGATCCCCCAATGCATCCTGATCCTTTGCACCCAGACCAACCCAATTCTTCAGTCTAGCTCCCTAGAGACCTCACACCCTGCCCCTCACCCCCAACTTGCCTTTGTACACATGAGACCAAGCTTCCACCCTGGTTGTCTCCAACCCGAGCTTACCTGGGACTCCTGAGACTAGCCTCTTCCCCTGATTGCCTGAGAATGTTTGAATTCTACCTCTACCTAGCAAACCTTGAAAATTACATTGTGCCTGCTGACTAGAGGGACACGGACCTTAGGAGGGCGCCTGAGAGCATCTGATCCTCATTTAATTTAGGTCTCTGTGGGAAGTCCTGAGCAGTTGGACTAAAGCCATCAAGGCTCCTCAAATATAAAACCAAAACAGAGAGCCTGAAGCCTAGATCAACCAGCTTTTCATTCCCAATAAGAAAACAACAAAGTCACATAAAGTATACAAAGGGAAACAGACATCAATACAACAAAGGAAGGTTTGAGACTCACACAAGAATCAGAAACTACAAAAAAAAAAAAAAATCTACACGCAAAAGTCACAGTGAAAAAGCAATAACATTTAAACCCCACATAATATATCCTCACCAAGCACCAACAGTCCTATAGAGATGGTATGCAATGAGACTCCTCTAGAGATAACACAGGACATGGGAATTCAAAAGAACAGTACTAGACATGATAAAGTAATTCAGTGGATTTAAAGAGCACACAAACAAAGAAATCAAGGAACTGAAAGAAGATAGGGATAAACTGAGTGAATTCACAAGAGTTAGAAATTTTGAAGATTATTCAGCTTGAAATGAAGAAGGAAGTGAAACACTCAATAATCCAGCTATTGACAGTTATTGATGACAGGAGAAAGCCTCACCAAAAGATTGAATGAAATAGAAAAGAGAATATCAAGACTGGTAGCTAAAGTTGATGAATTTTCCACTCTAGCAGACTATGATACATTTAAAAAAGCAGGAATGGAATATGCAGGAAATGTATGACACCATAAAAAGAACAGATTTACTCATTGTAGACACAGAGGAAGGAGAAGAATCTCAGGATAATGATATGAACCAGATCTTCAACAGGATTGTAGAAGAAAATCTCCCAAAATTAAAGAGAGACATGCTCATACAAATACAAGAAGTACATAGGACACCAAATATCATAGTAAAAACACTAAGCAAAGGCTGGAGAGATTGATCAGCATTTAAGAGCACTGACTGCTCTTGTAGAGGACCTGGTTCTAGTCCTAGCACCCACATGGCGGCTATGAACCATCCTTAACTCTAATTCCAGGGCAATCCAAAAACCTCTTCTGACCTCCACAGCATTGCACTACACTAGTGCTCTCACATACATGTAAGCAATACACTCACACACATAAAATAAAAATAAAAAATTAAAAATTAAAAAAAAACACTGTGCATACTGAACAAACAGAGAATACTGAAAGATGCAAAAGATAAGTAACATTCACACATAATTACAGTCGGCTTTTCACTGCAAAATAAGAAAGCCAGAAAAGCTTGGACCAAAGTATTCCCAGTCATAAATTACAACAATGCTAACGCAGAATACTTTACTCAGCAAAAATGTCTATTATAGTGGAAGGGGGAAAAGTCTTCCACAACAAAAATATTCTGAAAGAATCCATGTCCAAAAAAAACAGCCCTTCACAGAAATCTTGAAGTAATACAAAGAGCTCAAAAAAGGAATGACTATATCCAAAGGGTAAGAGAAAGAAACTAAATGAAGGTATAACCTTGGAAATGCACAGTTAGAACAAAAATGCAAACAGAAATTAAAATTACAGGAATCAATACACATCTTCCAATAATAACTTTAAATATCAATGGGCTGAACTCCCCAGTCAAAAGATACATGCTGGTTGAATGGATTAAGAAACAATACCCTCCTTTTTGTTGTCTGCAATAAATCTCAGTTTTAAGGACATGAACTACCTTAAGGTGAAAAAATGGAAAAATATATTCCAAGCAAAGCGTACGAAGATAAAAGCAGGAGTTGAAATTCTAATATTTCAAAAATAAACTCAAACCTAAAATTTATCAGAAGAGATTAAAGAGGGCCACTTCATTCTCATCAAAGAAACAATAACCAAGAAGATATTACAATCATGAACATATATTCACCAAAATCTGGTGCACCAAACTTCATGTCCTTAAACTATAGGACTTTAAGAGAGAGATTAATCCCAACTCATTAATAGTAGGGGATTTCAATACCCCACAGTCTCTATTAGATAGGCGAACAGGGCAGAGAGTTAACAGAAAGAGATCTGAATTAAACAATACCATATATCAAATGGACTTAACAGACATCTACCGAGTATTCCACCAAGCACCAAAGGACATACTTTCTACTCAGCACCCCATGGAACCTTCTCCAAAATCAACCATGTACTGGGGCACAAAACAAACCTCAACAAATACAAAAAGATTGAAATAATTCTATGCATTCTGTCAGACCACAATGTAATAAAGCTTACAATCAACACCAGAAGAAGCCCTAATCATCACATGAATACATGGAGATTAATCAACACACTCCTAAATGATGAATGGGTCAAAAGAGAAATTAAGAAAAAAAAGTATTCCTGGAATTAAATGAAAAGGACAGTACAACACAACAAAACCTCTGGGACACACTGAAAGTGGTT
>NW_008355253.1:840246-861428 GCF_000622305.1 Nannospalax galili | reverse complement strand
GCAAAGCGTACGAAGATAAAAGCAGGAGTTGAAATTCTAATATTTCAAAAATAAACTCAAACCTAAAATTTATCAGAAGAGATTAAAGAGGGCCACTTCATTCTCATCAAAGAAACAATAACCAAGAAGATATTACAATCATGAACATATATTCACCAAACTCTGGTGCACCAAACTTCATAAAAACAACACTACAGAACTTTAAGACCCAGATTAATCCCAACTCATTAATATTAGGATACTTCAATACCCCATTGTTTCCATTAAATAGGTCAGCAGGACAGAGAATTAACAGAGAGACATCTGAATTAAACAATACCATACACCAAATTGACCTAACAGACATCTACCAAATATTCCACCCAAGCAGCAAAGAATATACATTCTTTTCAGTGCCCCACGGAACTTTCTCCAAAATCGACCACATGCTGGGGCACAAACAAGCCTCAACAAATTCAAAAAGTTTGAAATAATTCCATGCATTATATCAGACCACAATGCAATTAAGCTTAAAATCAACCTTGGAAGAAACCCTAGTAACTACATGAACACATGGAGATTAAACAACACACTCCTGAATGATGAAAGGGTCAAAGGAGAAATTAAGAAAGAAATGAAAGTATCCCTGGAAATAAATGAAAAAGAAAATACAATACAACAAAGCTGTGAGACACTTTAAAAACAGTCCATAGAGGGAAGTTTATAGCTCTAAGTGCCTACATGAAAAAAATCAAAAAGAACACAAATAAATGACTTAACATTGCAACTCAAGACACTTGAAAAGCAACAACAAATGAAATCTAAACCCAGAGACAAGAAGAAATAACAAAAATAAGAGTAGAAATTAATGAAATAGAAACAAAGAAAGCAATACAAAGAATCATCAAATCCAAGAGCTGTTTCTTTGAAAAGATAAACAAGATAAACAGACCCTTAGCCCAGTTAACCAAAAGAAAGAAAGAGCTCCCCCAATTCAACAAAATCAGAGATAAAAAGGGATTGACAGAAGAATTTCATGAGTCATTTGAAGAAGACCTCCAACTAGTACTACTTAAATCATTCAAAATGGTAGAAACCAATGGAGAACCCTAAAATTCCTTCTGTGAAGCCAGCATTACTCTAATACCCAAACCAGGTACAACACACCAGAAAACTATAGACCGATATCCTTAATGAACACAGATGCAAAATTCTCAATAAAATACTAGCAAACCACACATACAGACACATATCAAAAAGATCAACCACTATGATCAAGTCAGATTTGTTCCAGAGATGTAGATGGTTCAACATACAAGCCAATAAATGTCATAAATCATAGAAATGGACTCAAAGACAAGTACCATCTGGTCATCTCAATAGATGCAGAGAAGACCTTGACAAAATTCAAGATGCATTTATGTTCAATGTGCTAGGGGTAAATAGACTCCAGGGAACATATTTTAACATAATTAAAGCTATATACAACGATCTCACAGCCAACATCATTTTAAATGGAGAAAAAATGGACACATTTCATTAAAATCAGGAATGAGGCAAATCTGTCCATTATCTCCACTTCTTTTTAACACAGGGCATGAAACTTTTTCAAAAGAAATAAAACAAGTGAAGGGAATTAAAGGAGTACTAATTGGAAAAGAAGAGGTCAAATTATCCCTTTTTGCAGGTGATATGGTATTATAACTAAGAGATGCCAAAAATTCTACCAGAATACTCCTAGACATGATTCACATTTTCAGTAAAGTGACTGATTATAAAATTAATCTACAAAAATCAGTAGCCATTCTATATAACAATAACATACAATTGGAGAAAGAGTACATGGAAATACTCCCTTTTAAAACAACCTCAAAAAAAAAAAAAACTCAGAATAAACCTGAAAAAAGACATTGAAGATGTCTACAATGAAAATGTCAAATCTTTAAAGAAAGAGATTGAGGAAGACACCAGAAGATAAAAGGACCCCACCCCCAGCCCATGTCCTTGGATTGGAAGAATTAATATTGTTAAAATGGCCATCCTATCAAAAGTCATTTATAGATTAAATGCAATTCCAACTAAAATCCTCATGAAATTTTTCAGAGAATTAGAAAAAAAATGCTAAAATTCATATGAATGCACAAAAGTGCCAGGATAGCAAAAGCAACCCTGAGTTCCATGAGCTATGCTGGGGAATTACTATACCATATTTCAAATTATATTACAGAGCTATAGTCATAAAAACAATATGGTATCCTGCAAAAAAATAGACTCAAAGATCAATGGAACAAAACTAAAACCCAAATATGAGTGCATGGAATTTCAGCTACGTGAATTTTGACAAAAGGACGAAGAACATTCACTGGAGGAAAGACAGCATCTTCAGCAAATGGAGCTGGCAAAACTGGTTCTCCACATGTAGAAAAATGAAGTTGAACCCTATCTTTAACCTTGCACAAAAGTCAACTCCAAATGGATCAAAGACCTCAATATGAAATCAGAAACTCAAAACTGTTAGAAGAAAACATTGTCAATAACCTACAAGATACAGGTGTAGGAAAGATTTTTCTAAACTGGACATCAATTGCTCAGGAAACAAGGTCAAGAATGAAGAAATGGGGCCTCATAAAACTAAAAAGCTTCTGTACATCAAAAGAAAAAATGAAAGAAGTGAAGAGAAAACCCATAGAATTGGAGAAAATCTTCACCAACGACACATCTGAGAGAGGTTTAACATCCCAAATATCAAAAGAACTAAAAAATGAACAAACAAAAAATCATGAAAGTTGTAGGTAAATAGACAGAACTAAAAACTGTTATATTAAGTAAGGTAATTCAGACTCAGCAAAACAAGTTAAAAGTAAAACAAGATGAATATGAATCTCATATTTAAAGAATATTTATAATAAAGTAATATTGTAGTTTCATATATGATAAACATAATGCAACATTGATCTGTCTCTCATGAACCAAATTATGTCTATGTGAGTACGGAAATGAATGAGACTATGAAATTCTATTCTTGGAGTAGAAAAGTTTTTCTTACACCGCTTCAAGTTCAGTTATGGGAACATGCAAATTAAACTACAAAATGCAAATAATAAGACAAAAACACTCTGATTAAGTATAAATAGAAGGTCACTAAAATGTTTCTCATGGTGATTACTATTTGACACATGCATGCCGTCTCAATGGGGAAAGAAAGTATAGTTACGTCTAGGAGAATAAAAGCGTTCTCAAAAGTTACTTTTAGGAAAGATAGTTGAGGCCTTAGGAAACAGAATGTATACTGGTGATAGTATATCACTGAGCATAGATCTAAATCCACGACTCTGAGGGTGGAACATTACTGCCCAGGTAGCACATACTTTTAAGTAGATAAGAATTTCAGAAACTCACATGTCTTTAGATGAAAACTGTAATACTAAGTGCAAGGCACAGTAATGGTTGAATTAAATTCCTTTAATAATATCCAGCAGTTGAGAAGGGGATATCTCCTGAAAGAGCTCTCAACTTTGAGGAGAAGCATGGCAGGGTTTATAAAGCTTAAAACCATAATTACATCACATGAGAGGCAAATCAAATAATCATAGTTATATCAGATCACCATAGTCACACCAGACCAAGGGCAGGTCAGTTAGCAAAAGGGTTTTATTTAATAAAAAAGTTTCCAAGTTTTAGTTAGAAAAATCAAGTGTTTCAGAGTTACAGACACAATGGACTCCTTGGAGATGCTGGTATTGCAGGAAGAGAGGACATTCTGCCTGGCTAGTAAATTTCCCAGTATTAAATGGGAACAATGTACTCCATAAGATGCACATGTCGCTTTCATGACTGCCTTCCCTGGCTGACTGCAATTAGAGCAGGGAGTACAGAAACACAGGGTGAGCAAAATCAGCAAGAATAAAATAGAGTCAGTTTTACCATTTCAAAAATTATTTCCAGGCTTCAGTAGCTCTTTCAAGAAGAGTATAAACAGATGATACTTGCTGTGATCACTTTAAACCTATCAAAAATGAAAAAAATGATATAATGGATTTTAAAGAAAGTTGGAACTAATAGCAGTTAAAACACAAGGCAGAATTTTTTTCATGGGCAGTTGCAATCTTGGAAAAGGCTGTTCAAAAATGGAACAGGGATCAGCTCTTTCTATGAGAATAAGCCAGGCTGCATGGATAAGTAGGAAAGAGGTCACTGGGTGGATAATTGGTAAGGGGGAGGATTCTGGCCAAACCACCTAACAGAATACATAGCTAGGTATTTATCCAATATTTGTTCAGGAGAACAAAGTTGAGTGGACTCAAGTTCCTCAAGGCCTGGCAAACTTGAGATGACAGAGGAGCTCTGGCTTCAGGCCTCTGTTTTGGGGACTTTAGGGAATGAAAGAAAAGAAGGGCAAAAAGGTTACGTGGGAAAAAGGGTCTTAGCTATCCAGAATGTATGCCACCATTTACTTCTCTAGTATTACAATGAATCCTGACCTTCATTGTCTAGCTCCTGCAGTTAATTTAGAAGGATATATTCATTGAATAACACTATTGAGTGTTACAAAATCTTCAGATAACCTATCTTTTGTGAATATAAAGTTAGGTTTATCCTTTAACACGTTGGTAATGCAGGTGGAAATTCTCTTCGGCCAAAGGATTATATAGATGGAACTGCCTTGTTAAGTTGTGTTGAGGACAACACCCAAAACAACAGCTTTATTATATTTTCTTGCTGAAGATCTGACTGGGTGCTAAAATGAAAGATGGGGGAATGAGGAATTTGATGAGATATCAAAATGGATCAGATAACAGGACTTAACAGGGCTGAGGCTCTCTAATTCTCCTCCTAAACTGACATAGCTGAATCTTTATCACAACTTGAAAAAGCATTCCAATGTGGATGACATTAAAAAGAGATACTGATGCGTATCTCTTTCTTCACATTAAAAATTATTTTTATTTTATATGTATGTGTGTTTTGCCTGCATGTAAGTGTGTGCAAGGTGCATGGAGGCCAAAAGTGAGTATCAAATCTAGAATTGGAGTGACAGACAGTTGCTAGCTAACATGTGAGTTCTGAGAACTGAACCTTGGTCCTCTGAAAGAGCAGCCAGTGTTTATAATAATTAAGTCATCTCCCTATCCCCAAGAAATACTAATTAGCAACTTTAAAAAGTTAGTCAGTGGGAGACATTGTGATGGGCAATCTCAAATGACAGTTTGATGAAATCCAGAATCATCTGGGAGATGGGTCTATGGGCATATTCATGAGGGGCTATCTTGATTAGCTTAACTAAGTTGGAAAGACTTACCTGCCGAGGATGGTACCACAAGCAGGATTGGGATCTTGGACTGTATAAAAAGGAGAAAGTCAGTTGAGTACAAGCACTCATCATTCTCTGCTTCTTGTCTTGGAAACAAAATGACTAGCTGCCTTAAGCTCCTGATATTGGGAATTCATTTCTTTTATGGACTGTAACCATGAAGTGTGAGGCAAAATACAACCCTTCTATTTTCAATTCCTTTAGTCATGGTATTTTATCACAGCAGCAGTGAAAGTAACAAATGCAAAGACCAGAAGAAATCAGGAAGGTGGAGAAATGATAGCAGAATCAGGAATAAACAGCAAATAGTGTAGACTCTGGAGACTGTTTTTAAACAATGTGTCTTATTTGGTGTCTTTTTTCTTTTCCTTTTAAAATATTGGTAGATTAAGCCTAAATTTAAACCACTGGTTTGCACATGGGTAGTGGTAATAGAAATGCTGTAGTGAGCAAATGATTTAAAGATTTAAATAACTGGAAGAAAGTTACCCACTCAGAAAGACTCTCTCTTCTAATGAGGTCATAGCCTTCATGAAGAACAATATTGATCATTAGGGGACAGCTTTGCTATAGTAACTCTTGAGTGGACTGAATAGGATTTTCTATGGAGAAGAAGTTGTCAGAGTTCTTCAAATTCTTCTTTCCTAAATAAACCTTTGAATTTGTGTTATAATTTCAGACAAAAAATGGTGGTAATGAAATTCTGGTGAGTTGAATAAAGGATAATTTTAAAACTTTAACGAAAACAGAAAATAACAGCAATTTAAGGAGTTCACTGACATCGTTTTACTGTTTGTAATTGGTAGGCAATTAGAATGTGATTGTCCCATTTTTGTTGGTTTGCAGAAAGTTGTTTAATTTTTTGCTGCTCATATTCAAATTCTTAACCTGTTTCTATCCTTCTTTTTAAACTCTGGGCATTTTTTCTGAAGGTGTTACCTTTTCTCTTTTAATTATATGTCTATAGAATCTGCACATATTTTTCACAAACTTTGTTGAACACAGATTTCATGTTCTTAAATATGCAACTTTTTCATAATTTTTGATAGTAAGACCAATTTAACTTTTACTTACTGTAGTGACATTTACCAACATTGTTTGATTTTAAAGGTGATACAAAAATTCTGTTAAAATATAGCTTTTCAATTGATACCTGAAATCTCTTCATTAAGGATGTTTTTACCAAAATATAGTGAAATATTTCCATCAGTATAAATATCTCATTGTAGATATTAAACAAACTATACTTAGAACAGATTTTTTATTGTTTGTACACAAATACATTAAAAAAATTATTCATCTACCACAATATACCTGTTCTATATAGAACTGAATTATGCATATAGCTGAAAGGTAAGAAATAAAAACTGATGCTAAACTGCCATATTCAGATACAGATCCATCATAAAGAAGTATTATGAATAATTTTGATACCACTATGGCAGGAGACCACTGTGATTATTATCAAATCTTCATTATTAATAATTAAAAAATAAATATTATAACCTTAAATTTCCCTGTAACCATTTTCATATCAAATAGAAGAGATGGTTTCATTTTCTCTAAGTCAGAGTGTTGTTACTGTTGAAAATCTGAAGTTATCTTTCACAGGAAAAGTATGAAAGTACAGTGAAGCTGCCTTGATAGTTTTTGAGTTCTCCATTAGTTTATAATGGTCTTGTATCATGCGTTTTTCTTTTGAAAATTTGCTCTCCTATCAAAAGTAGGTATAATATGTTACAAATATCTCTGTGTTTGTACTTCAACCCAGAATATCACAGAAAATATCATGGAGAAAATGGTACCAAATTATTATGGGAAGGGAGGAACACTTATTCATTGTGAGAGGGTAAGTTGACATAGACACTAAAAAAATTAGTTTCTCAAAGATTTGAAGTTAGTTACCGTATGACACAGTTATGCTACTCCCAGGCATATACCCAATGGACTCTATGTCCTAATATAAAGTTGTGTGTAAATATGTGGTTATCAATGCTCTATTCTATTTACATCAGAAAGGAAATGGAACTGGTCTATTCATTCATCAAATAATGTGGTGCATATGTCCAATGAGTTCTATTAAGCCATTAAAAATTAAAATGATATTTATGTGGGAGTGAATATGTATAAAAGCTAGGAAATTGGAATCAGACCCATGGGAGAAGAAAACCAAAAGCTTTAATGGAGATCAGAAGAGAGGGTAATAGAACATATATGATTTAAAGGGAAAAGGGAATACTGGGAATAGAAGGATTTGATTAGGGGTGGGGAACAGGGAGATGACAGAAAGGGAGGTGTGGTAGTCAATCAACCAACTAAGTATGTATGTAAATATCATAAGGAAACTTAATAATTGAAAGCTAATTAAAAAATAAATTAAGAAATACTTAAAGCCTTTTGGAGATTGGGAACTGAAAGTGCTCTATAAACATAATCAATGATTCACAAAAAAATTCTGGCTAGAAGAGTCAAGCAGTGGACTTTTAAATGTTGCTATTTGACTGCTTCAAATAAAAGACATTTTACAGTAGATTTAATATTATTTTCAAATCATTCAGTAAGCAATAGGAAATATTTGCGATGATTGAAAAAAGCCAAATTTATATTTTTCTTTAGTTAATGAAACACCTACCTGTTCTAAAACAAACAAACAGACAACAAAACAAAACAAAACAAAATAAAAACCTCTTGCCTAGTAAATGTGTTAAAATAGAATCCTTTAAACAATGTATCAAGCATCCAAGTTTTGGCTCTTGTCCTATCATTCATACAAAATACATGCTTCTCTAAGCATGTCTTTGAAGGCTCAGGGGGATAGTAGTTCAAACACTCAAAACAATATTTAATGAGTCATTAATTTTCTAAAAATTTCTTTGTCTAGATAAAATAGTTCTTTGAGCATGCTCTTAGAGTTGGTTTCATGGGCATAAATTCTTTCAGCCTATTCATGTCATGGAAGATTTTCCATTCCCCTTTGACTATGAGAGATAGTTTTGTTGGGTAAAGTAGTCTGGGTTGGCCCCATGGTCATTTAGAACTGAAAATACCTTGGTCCAGGGACTCCTGTCTTTCATAGTTTACACTGAAAAGTCAGCAGTAATTCTTATGAGTTTTCTTTTATATGTAACTTATTTTTCTCTAGGAGCTTTCAGTACCCCCTATATGTTCTGCACACTTAGTGTTCATTTTTTATTATTTTTTTTATTTTTTAATTTTATTCATTTTTTGGTCTTTTTATTTAAATAGGAAATTTATTGAGAATTTCATACATGCACATAAGGTGTTTTGGTCAAACCCATGACCACTCCCTCTCTTCCAACTCTCGCATATCTCTCCATCACTTTTTTCTGATAACTTCATGTACTCTTTCTTCTTCTTTGATTGATTTATTTTTATGGGGAATTTGGCTATTCTAACATTCCCCCCTCTGAAGAGGTAACCCTAAAATCTTTTAAGGATTTTTAAAATTATTGAACTTTAATTGATAGACTAATCTTACAGAATAAACAAGGATGAGATAAAGGCTCCCAGAGATTTTGGAAAATTTTTGACCTCTGGAACTGAGTATGTTGCTAAGAGGCACAAGGACATTGCGAGTTTCAGCCAAGAAACTGGCCACTTTTCTTTGGGGTCTTTTTAACCTAACTGCCTAGCCAATTCCTACCTCTTATTCCTCTGAAGAGGTTACCCAAATTTCCAATAGGGAATCAGGACACAGACCCCTCTGGCTTTTTCCATGCTGAACAGGGATGCAGAGTGAGGCAATTGGAGTACCCCTTCAGTGGGTCTATCTAAAAGACTCCCAAATTGCATAATTCTTATTCCTCAAGGGAAAAGAAAGTCCTTGAATCATGAATAAGAAATGTGAAGGAGAAGTAAAGGGAAGAGTAATTAGCATTACAAGTTCTAGAAAAAAGTCAGAACAGGGCAATTTTCACATGTTCATATGAGAGCCCATTGGAATTTCTTGACAAGGCTTTCCAAAACCATCCCTCTATTGGGTTCCTCCTCATTGTCCTTTTGTCTTTAAAGGCTGGACTCTAGAATAAGGGATTCAGGATTTGCTTTCAGCTATTTTGATAGCAGTTGGAGTGGTTAGAATCAGTGTCAGTTCCCTCTCAAAGGCTTCTAGATAGGGGATGAAAACAAATTCATCCGTCATTTTACAGCAATAGCTGGTTGTCTCCTTTAGCTATAAGTGGGCACTATGGTATTGGAGACCAAGGTTTGAAGTCTTACATCTGAGCAGTACTTTCCAGTTAGGAATGAAATCATCAATGGAGAGTATTCATTCTCACATCCCTTTAACATCTTTTACATTCTCATTTTCTTTTAAAAAAAAATTATGAGACACAATAACATTAACAAAAATTTTTTTTTTATTCTGTATGAGTCTTCTTTTCCTGGTGATGCTAAGCAATGCTTATTCTAAGGTTTAGTGTCAAGTCAAAGTTTGATTAAAGTTTTACTGGGGAATCAATGAATTAATTGAGCTTACTAACTGAGAGGTTGCTGAGGTGTACGTATGACCTGAAGGTTTGCACACTGGAAACCCTTTTACCAGCATGGGTCATGCCTTCTCTTCTGACCTTCTGAGATTGTACACTTCAGCCCTCCTCAAATCCAGCAGTCCATGTGTGATTAGGGTCAAATTACATATAGTTGGCTAAGATGAGTGGCTGGATACTCCAGTGAGGGTCCAATGACCCTGTTTGGCTCTCCTTTAATGAATGAACACAACCATCAAAAAGCCCAATTGTGACGATGTTTAGCAATCAGGCTCAACTGAAGTTATGATGATGGTAGTTACTTCATGCAGAAAGGGACTGTTTTATAGCATCATTTTATTAACAAGGACCTGGACTTAAAAAGAATTTGGTGCTAGGATCCACATATGAGGGACAACATACGTCATTTGTTTTTCTGAATCTGTGTTACTTCACTTAGTATAACAGTTTCTAGATCCATCCAATTTACCTACAAATTTCATTATTTCATCTTTTTTTTTTTCACTCCTGAATAGAACTCCATTGTGTAAATATAGCACATTCTTGTTAACCACTTGTCAGTTGAGGGGCACTTAGGTTTATTCCATCTCTTAGCTATTGTGAAAAGAGCAGAAGCTAACATGGTTGTACAAGTGTCTATACAATAGGATGAATCCTTTTGGTATATACCAAGGAGTGGTATAATCTTTCTACACATCCTCACCAGCATTTGGTATCACTTGTTCTCTTGACCCTAGCCAGTCTGATTGGGGGAAGGTGATACCTTAGAGGTGTTTTAATTTACATTTCCATAATTACTAATGATGTTGAACACTCTGAGATATTTCTTAGCAACTTTATTTCTTCCTTTGAGAGCTCTCTGTTTAGTTCTTTATCCCATCTTTTACTTGGGTCATTTGGTTTCCCAATTCTTTGTTTTTTGAGTTCTTTATATATTCTGGATGTTAAAGCGCTGTCAGATGTGTCACTGAAGATTTTTTCCTATTCTATGAGTTTTCTCTTAACTCTTTTGATTGTTTATTTTGTTGTACAGAAGCTTTTTAGTTTAATGAGATCCCATATGTTGATTGTTGACAATTCCTGAGCAGCTTCTGTCAAATTTAGAAAATCCTTTTCCACACCTATATCTTTTAAGTTACTGCCAATATTTTCTTCTAATAGTTTCATCATTTCCAGATTAACATTGAGGGCTGGAGTTGACTTTTGTGCAAGGTGAAAGGTAAAGATCTAGTGTAATTCTTCTACAGGTGGAGATCCAGTTTTTCCAACACCATTTGTTGACGATGCTGTCTTTTCTCCATTGTGTGTTCTTGGCACCTCTGTCAAATATCAGTTGGCTGAAATTGCATGTACATGGATTAGGATCTTCAATGATGTTCCATTGATCTATGTGTATATATTTGTAACAGTACCATGCTATTTTTATGACAATATCTCTGTAGTACATTTTGAGATCTGGTATAGTAATCCCCCTAGCATTGCTCTTTTTGCTCAGGGTTGCTTTGGCTATCTGGGGTCTTTTGAAATTCCATATGAAGTTAAGGATTGTTTTTCTATGTCTGAGAAGTATGTCATGGGGATTTTGATTGGGATTGCATTGAAGCTATATGTTACTTTTGCTAGGATGGTCATTTTCACAATATTAATTCTTCCAATCCATGAGTACGGGAGATCATTCCATCCCCTGGTGTCTCCCTCAATTTCTTTCTTTAATGACTTAAAATTATCATTGTAGAGATCGTTGGTGTCTTTCATCAGATTTATTCCAAGAATGGGAGCATTTCCCTATAATCTTTCTCCAATTGATTGTTATTGGTATTTTGAAAATTTTTGCGACTGTTCATTAAGGATTTGGGTCCATAGTTGTCTTTTGTTGTTGTGTCTTAACCAGGTTTGTGTAATAGAGTGATGCTGGCTTCATAGAAGGAATTTGGGAGTTCTCCCTTTGTTTCTATCATTTTGAATAATTTAAGTAGTATTGGTTGGAGGTCTACTTTAAATGTCTGTTAGAATTTGCTGCAAATCCATGTAGGCCTGGGCTTTTTTGAGTTTGGATGCTTTGTTTTACTGTTTCAATTTCCTTATATGTTAAAATTCTGTTTAAACTGTTAATCTCTTCTTGATTTAACTTTGGTTGTTCCTATGATTTTAGATATCCATCCATTTCTTTTAGATTTTCAAATTTAGCAGCACATAGGTTTTCAAAATAATCCATTATAATGGTCTGGATCTTTTGGTGTCCGCTGTGATGTTTCCCATTTCATCTCTAGTTTTGTTGATTTGGATTTACTCTTTCTTTCTTTTGGTTAATTGGGCTAGCGGTCTGTCATTTCCTTCCTTCCTTCCTTCCTTCCTTCCTTTCTTTCTTTCTTTCTTCTTTTGTTTAACTGGGTTCAGGGTCTGTTTATCTTTTTTACATTTTCAAAGAACCATCTCTTAGATTCATTGATTCTTTGTATTGCTTTCTTTGTATCTATTTCATTAATTTCTGTTCTGATTTTTGTTATTTCTTCTCTTCTGCTGTGTTTGGATTTCATTTGTTCTTACCTTTCCAGTGTTTTGTGTTGCAATATTAGGTCATTTATTTGGGCTCTTTGTGATTTTTTTAATGTAGGTGCTTAGAGCTATAAGCTTCCCTTTAAGATTGCTTTTAAAGTGTCACAGAGGTTTGGTTGTGTTGTATTGTCCTTTTTCTTGTGCCAGTGCCAGCTGGCCGAAATGAACAGCACCTGAAAGGGGGAGTGAAGATTGGAAGAAAAACAAGAGATAGAGAAAAGATACTTGGGAGGACTGTCAGTAGATACTGCAGCCCCAGTTTATTTTAGCTCAGCCTTTTTATACAGTAGAACATCCGACAGTCACCGTTTGCTTAGCTCAATTAGCTTTAACAGCTGTTTTTTCCCACCTTTATCGGAGGGTTAAGGACCGGTCAAATACTTGTTATGAATTCTACCAATTAACCATCTTCCCTAAATTATCAACACATTCCTCCTGACTTGGCAGAATAATTAGGTACTGGTGTGCAAAACACAAACTCTAAGTAAACAAGCAAGGCTGCCACAGCTCAATATACATAATGGCTGTGCTTATATTAATAGCTCCCAACATCTCCCCCTTTTTTATTTTTTATAACCCCAGATTATGCTATATCTAGGACAGAAGGGCTGTGCCTGTCTTAGGTTGTCTTCTGCTAAAGCAAAGCCTTACCCATCATCAGCACCTACCTTCCATCAGCTATGCCCTGTCTTAGGTTGACTTTCTCCCAGACGATCTGGCCCGTCTTTGACTACTGGCCTCCATTAGGGGAGGGAGTGCAATCTCATATCATGCACAGTAGCCTTGACGTGCCACAAGGATTTCATAAATAACTTACTGCCACTGGAAGAAAACAAAGACATAGGAGGAAAAACATGCTAAGTCCTGTTAAACCATTCACAATTTAAGTGATAGAGGACCATGATGGTAAGGTGGCTCTCAACCTTTTTAGAATATCTGCCACTGCTTACAGGGTGGAAAAGTTTGCAGAGAAATTTTTTTCTACTCTATTATTTCTTGGCAATAGCACTTTGGCATTGGCACAGTATCCACCTCGTCCCACAAGCACACAGTCATATACTTGTACACACCCAGACTTATTATCATTTTTAATAAAACAAATAGGCAACCCACTTCCCGATCCCGAATAATTAAAATTTGTCACCATTTGCACCATCAGGTGTTTCGAAGTGGGCCAAGCGGTTAACTGAGAGTCATTCACAGTCACTACTGTCTCTTTTTCCTCCCATATCATGGGGTGCGATATTGTGGATCAGGAACATAAGTCCAGTATAACTCAGCCAAGATCACTTGCAGGAACATCAGCAGCAGCCAGGTTTGCCACCTCATCATTCTTTTCCACTTCTTTTTCTGGCACTCATCCAGGAAACCTCACCTGCCTTTCCAGCAGCCACCTGGCTCCATCTGCATCCTGCAGAAAAACACAAACATGCCCTCTTCCCCATATCAATACAGGGTCGTGGCCATTCCATTGTCCAGTTAAAGGATCCTTCCACCTGACTTGGGCATAGGTATCCTGTGACCAAGGCCCAAAATGTAAAAGCATCTATGGGAACTTTGGAAGGAACCTCCACATCATAGTAATCTTGCATTTTCTCTCCAACCTGTAGCCACACATCTAAACTCATGGTACCTTGTTCAGGAAACCAAAGGCAAACCTTTCCTCAAAGTCTAAAAAATTTACAAGTTGCTTAATGTTCCTCTTTTGCTCCTCAGGCCAAAAGTATATTCTTTAACATATGTACAGAGAGCAAGCAACTGTTTCCTTGCCCAGTCTTCTCCCAAGATAAATACTCACCACTCCCCAACCTTACTGAGTGCACTCACTTAATTTCTCCAGTGGTGTCCTTCACTTTTGCCCCTACTTTTCATGTCCCTGTTCGGGCGCCATTGCCAGTGCCAGGTGGCTGAGATGAGCAGCACCTGAAAGGGGGAGTGAGGATTGAAAGAAGAACAAGAGACAGAGAAAAGATACTTGGGAGACTGTCAGTAGAGAATGCAGCCCCGGTTTATTTTAGCTCAGCCTTTTCATACAGTAGAACATCAGAGATAGCCACCATTTGCTTAACTCAGTTAACTTCAACAGCTGTTTTTTTCCCACCTTTATCTGAGGGTCAAGGAATGGTCAAATACTTGTGAATTCCACCAATTAACCATATTCCCTAAATTATCAACACATTCATCCTGACTTGGCAGAATAATTAGGTACTGGTGTTCAAAACACAAACTCTTTATAAACAAGCAAGCCTGCCACAGATCAATGTACATAATGGCTGTGCTTATATTAATAGCTCCCAACATCCTTGAATTCCAGGAATTCTTTTATTTCTTTCTTAATTTCTCCTTTGACCCACTCATTGTTTAGGAGTATGTTGTTCAATCACCATGAGTTTGTGTAGTGACTAGGACTTTGTCCAGTGTTGATTTTGAGCTTTATTGCATTGTGATCTGATAGAATGCATGGAATTATTTCAATTTTTTTTTGTATTTGTTGAGGTTTGTTTTGTGGTCCAGAACGTGTTCAGTTTTGGAAAATGTTCCATGGGATGTTGAGTGAAAATGTATTCTTTGGTGCTTGGGTGGAATATTCAAAAGATGTTTATTAGGTTCATTTGATATATGTTATCTTTAACTCAGACATCTCTCTCTTTTTTTTTTTTTGTCCATTTGACCTGTCCAATGGAGACAGTGGAGTACTGAAGTCCCCTACTATTACCGAATTGGGAATAAGCTGTGTCCTATAATCCTGTAGAGTTGTTTTCATGAATTTGGGTGCATCAGAATTTGGTGCATATATGTTACAGATTGTGATATTTTCCTGGTTAATTGTTCCTTTCATAGGAATGAAGTGACCCTCCTTATGTCTTCTGATTAGTTTTACTTTGATGTCTATTTTGTCAGGTATTAGAATTGAAATCCCTACTTGTTTCTAAGTGCCATTTCCTTGGAATATTCTTTTTCATCCTTTTACCTTAAAGCAGTACCTGCCCTTGAAGATGTGATGGATTTTTTGCAGACAGCAAAACAATGGATTTTGTTTCTTAATCCAATCACTTAGCCTGTGTCTTTTTGACAAGATAGTTTAGTCCATTGATAATTAAAGTTATTACTGAAAGATGTGAATTGGTTGGCATCATTTTGATTGCTATTTGTGTTCTCTGTCTAATTTTGTGCTTCCTGGATTATACCTTTCTTTATTTTCTTTTGTTGCCCCAGGGTATAGCTGTTTCTCTCTCCACTCTATGTATTGCTTCAAGTATTCTTTGAAGGCTGGTTTTGTGGACATGTATTCTTTCAGTGTATTCATGTCATGGAAGATTTTTCTTTCCCCATCAACTATAATAGACATTTTTTGCTGGATAAAGTATCCTGGGCTAGCAGCTGTTGTCATGTAGAATTGGAAATAGCTTGGTCCAGGCTCTTCCTGCTTTTATAGTTTGCATTGATAAGTCAGCTGTAATTTTGATGGGCTTTCCATTGTATGTGACTTGTTGTTTTTCTTTTGTTGCTTTCAGTATTCTCTGTTCTGTGCATTTAGTGTTTTTTGCATGATATGTAGTGGGGAATTTCTTTTCTGATCCTGTCTATCTGGTGTTCTATGTGCTTCCTGTATTTGTATGGGGATGTCTTGCCTTAATTTTGGGAAATTCTCTTATACAAATCTGTTTAAGATCTGGTCAATACAATTAACCTGGCATTCTTTTCCTTTCTCTATTCCTATGATCCATAGATTTGGTCTTTTCATGGTGTCCCACATCTCTTGCATATTCCATTCCTGTGTTTTTTAAATTTTCCATAACCTTTGCTTGAGTGGCCCAATTCTTCAACTTTATCCTCCAGTGTTGATATTCTGTTTTCCATTTCATTCATTCTAGAGGTGAGGCTTTACCCTGTTGTTTCAAGTTGGCTTATTGAGTTTTACACATCCTTCTTTATTTCTGCCTGATTTTCTTCAATGTTTCTATGTCTTTTGTGAATTAATTCAGAAGTTTGTCCTTACCTTCTTTTAGTTCCTCAGTTTGTTTGTGTGTGTGTTCATGTTCTCTCAGGTTTAACTTGGAGGAAACTGATGGTTTCAGATCAGCTGTTCAGGAGTACCCACAGAGGCCCAATTCAGGTTCTAGTCAGGTACACTCAGGCTTCCTTCACCACGTGGAAGCAGGATCTGGATGCTGTCAGGCATTCCCCTGCATTCTCAGCTCCTATGCCAGAGGAAGGCCAGAACTTGACACTCTCTGGTGGTCTGCTGAAATCAGAGCCACTATACCAACAGAGGTTGAGACCCACCTTCTCAGGCTGTCTGATAGGATCTCAGCTTTAGCCTACCACAGCCATATCTGCCCTTGGCCCTTGAGAGGGTCCTCAGGAAATCCCAGATAGGGGCCTGGGCATGACCTAATTAGGAGAAGCTCACCACCATGAGGGAGCAGGATTTGGGGCCTCTCAGGCTATCCCCTGCATTCTCAGGCCCTTTGCCAGAGGGAGGCCAGAGGGAGGCCAGAACTCAGCACTCTCTGGTGGCCTGTTGATGGAGGTCGAAACCCACGCTGTCCACCCACAATGTTTTTACTGTTATATGCCATGGGGAGTTTCTGTTCTGGTCCTAACTAATTGGTGGTCTATGTGCTTTTTGTATCTGTATAGGTATGTCTTTCCTTTATTTGGTGAATCTTTCTTCTATAAGCCTGTTGAAGATCTGGTCAATGTCAATGACATGAGAATCTTCTCCTTACTGTATGCTAATGGTGCCTAGATTTGTTCTGTTCATGGTATCCCATATTTCCTGTGTATTCCGTTCTTGTGTTTTAAATTTTTTTGTAGTATTTGCTTGAAGAGCAAAGTTCTTCAACTTTTTTGACCAGCCTGACATTATGTTTTCCATTTCATTCAATCTGCTTGTGAGGCCTTCTACTGTTGTTTCATATTGACATCTTGAGTTTTTCAGTTTCATCTTCATATCAGCTTGGGTTTTCTTCGGTAGTTCTCTTTCTTTTGTGAGTTCACTTTTCAAGTCCTGAATTATTTCTGTTATTTCATTCAACAACATATTCGTATTTTCTTGCACTTCATCACAAGTTTATGCTTATTTTTTGAATTCATTCAATTGCTTGCTTGTGTGTTAAGTTCTTTAATCATGTTTATTATTGTTCTATGTTGTGGGGTCCTGCAGGGTGATTTTCACTGTAGTATATTTCTGTAGGACAGGTGGGTTTTGTTGAGGAACTATTCTCTTGGTTTTTCATATTGTGTTTCTATGTTCCTTTTTGGCATATGAATGTTTTTTGTGGGTTGTGTGTTTCACAGAAAATTCTATTATGCCTTTGTAAAGTTCTCTTTATACTGTTGATGTATCTTGGTTGCGTTTTGATCATATATGAAGTTAGCTGTTGTTTGTTTCTGTTACTCACAGGGTAGTAAGCAGGTCTGTGTTAGGAAAATTAGGTGGTGGGGAACAAGGGTGAAATGGGGCAGGGACAGCCTGCAGAGAGTCTAACAAATGAAGCTGGAGAATTTAGCTAGTCAGGATGGATCTTCACTAAGAATGTAGTCCAGAGATCTGTCACAGAAAGAACAGGAACTAGCCTGGACCAAGACTATAAAGGGGACTCAGTGCAAGGAGAGTGGAATTGCTGAGCCTGCAAGGGAATCAAGCTGTTGTGGATTGGATATGACTTACTAGAGTGATAGGCAGTTCTGAAGCAGACAGATCAGAAGGACAGGGGCAAGGTTGGGTGGAAACAGCCTGTAGAGGGTCTGAAAAACTGTGCTAGAGGATTATGCTAATCTGGGTTAAGAAGCTAGTCCAGAGATGGGTGTGTGTGTAGATTACCCATAGGGTGGAGCTGCTCAGGCTGCAGGGGAATCAAGCTCTGTTCTGAGGTAGGCTGATCAGGATGCTAAGGGCAAGGTAGCAATAGGGACAGCCTGTGGAGTGTCTAACAAGCTAAGTTGGAGAATTGAGTTGGACTGAGTGCAGGGGATCCAGACACAGTCTGTGGTTCTGGAATAAGAATGTAGTCCAGATATCTGGGGTGGAAAATACCTGGTTCCAAGACTAGAAGCTGGACCTGGTGCAGGGAGAGAGTGGAGCTGCTCAGGCATGCTGCATGGGAATCAACTCATGTTAACTATTATAGTGGCATTCTTAAAGTTGTTTATAGGATAATAATTTTCTCAATTACAGGCATAAGTTAAAATTTTCATTTTACTAAATGAAATAAGAACATACACACTGTCATATTAAATATTAAGTGTATCAGAATGGCCCATTTTGTGTTAAAAGTATTTATATTTACCACTAATTCAATTATTGGTAAGGATTTAGAGAAATGAAAAATGTGTATGACTTCCTCCTCAATATTTGTTTTTTCTTTTTACATTTTTGTGTATTTGGATTGAATGTACACATCTTTGCATGTGTGTGGGAACACACTCTGTGTGGTGTTGCATGTTCAAATATGGGCATTTGCATATGGAGGCCTGAAGCTGATGTCAAAAATTGTTCTCAATCCCTCTTCCACCTTATTCACAGAGATGGAGTTTCTCAGTTAAACCCAGACTCTGTCTATATGGCTAACCTTGTTAGCTAGACTGATCTTGGGATCCCCTGTCTCTGCCCTCCAAGATTGATATTTTAGGCAAGCCATCACACTCACCTGTATTCTGTGGATCTATACTCAGGTCTTCATGCTTATGCTGCAATTGTTTAACCATTGAGCAACCTGCCAACACTCATTATTCTTATGAGAATGAAATGTTAAATGGAAAGAATAAAAGGATGAGGGAATAATGAACTAAGTTAGGCAGAATTACTGGGCACATTCTTCAATGGACCATGAATAGCCATGACCAAATGAACCTTTGTCAGTTCTCACAATATATTCCCAGACTTACAAAATGCAAAAGGGAGGCTAGTAGGGACTCTCACATCTTCCCATCCAGTTTTCTTCGACCCACCCATCCCTCTGACTTCTGAGAGTGTGTGACTCCTTCTTCTGGGAGAGTATCCCAAGTCCTACCCCCAGGCTTTCCTTCTGCTTTGGGACCATCTCTAGTCCCTCACATTGCTGCTGGGCTAAGGCTTCCCTGATGGCAAGTTGGGGCCCACACTTTCTCTTTCATTCCCTTTGCTTGGCACCTAACTTGGCCTCCAGCCTCTAGGAGTGAGTAGCCCAAATCTGGCAGAGACCATTCCTCTGCTTTGTAGCCATCTCTAACCGGATCATTCTCCTTGCCCGAGACCTGTGTAGTACTACCATGGTAAGTCACAACTCGCTCACTGCCGCTAGACTCCTGTGCACCCTGAGCAAGGTTATTCTTTGTTTGAATGCTGTCCCCTTTCTAGATTTGTAATGACGCCCTCTCCATCTCTTTTTTCTCAGATCTATGAACCAGCCTCCTAACCCAGAATGTTACCACTGCATCCTGATTCCCTGCATCCAGACTAGTTGCATTCTCCAACTTCACTGACCTATGCCCATTCCACTAGACAGACTCTTTACATGCTGACCCACCCCATTCTCAGCTCTGTGACCTTCCTGATCTTTCTACCTCAGACTTCCTTACTGGTCTGCCATAACCCAGCCACTGAACCCCTTTAGCCTTGAATTCCCTTCATAACATCGGAAAATATTTCATTAATCGGTTTGGAACTATCCTGTCTCATCAATAAAAAATAAAAAAAGCAACAAAATGAAGCACACCAGCTACCTATTCACACTTGAGAAAATAAAAAGCAAAACAAAACAACCAAGCTACATCAACAATATAAACAGGATCAAACTTCAACTAAACAAAGGAAGATTTGAATTTCACATCAGACAAAACCAATAAAAGAACTCCATATACCTAAATGAAAATCCAAAAAAAAAAAACAATATGAAAAACCAGAAGAATATGTCCCCAACGAAACCCACCTGTCCTACAGAAGTGTTCTACAGTGAGAACCACCCAGAGGATTGCCAGGATGGGGCATTTAAAAGAACAATCATAAATGTGATCAAAGAACTTAAAGAACACACAAATAACTCAAAGAACTCAAAGAGGATAGGAATTTATTCCTGAAGCACAAGAAAATACAAACATGTGGCTGAATGAAATAGGAAAAACAATGATGGCCCTGAAAAGTGATTTCACAAAAGAGAAATGTTAGAAAAAACAATGTCAAATGAAGATGAAAAATTCAATAACAATTTGAAAGGACAGGAGAAAACATCACAAGAAGAATAAATTAAATGAAAAACAGAATACTAAAACTAGATGACAAAGTTGAAAAACTGGACCACTCAAGCAAATAACACAAAAAACTAAAATCCACAGGAATGGAATATGTGGGAAATGTGGAACACCATGAGAAGACCAAATCTATATATTACAGGCATACAGGAAGAACAATGGCTTTGACCAAATCATCAATAGGATTATAAAGTTTTTTCTATAAATTAAGGAAAGACATACCATATAGGAAAAAGGAACACACAGAATACTGAATAGGCAAGACCAGAACAGAAACCCCCATCACATATAATAATAAAAACAGTAAATGCACAGAGCAAAAAAAGAATACTGAAAGCTGCTAGAGCAAAACAAGTTACTTGTAAAAGAAAACACATCAGAATTAGAGCTGACTATTCAATGTAAACAATGAAAATCAGAAGAGCCTGGACTAAATTGTTCCTGTTTCTAAATGACTACAAATGCCAACACCAAAATATTTATCCTGGAAAACTATCTATCACAGTTGAAGGGAAAAGAAAAATTTCCATAGTATTAGACTGGTAGGATTCATGTCCACCAAAGAAGCCGTACAGAGACTAGTTGACACAATA